>NC_058081.1:424734349-425034349 GCF_014858855.1 Bufo gargarizans | reverse complement strand
TGGAGTGAGCAGTGCAGAGAAAATTGCTTAAATAGCAATTGCTTAGTCGCCTCCATAACTACCCTACCTACATTTATTTCGGATTTTGAGGATGTTTTTTCTGAAAAAGGTTGTCAGAAGTTACCACCTCATCGTCCTTATGATTGCCCTGTTAACCTTATTCCCGGCGCAAAATTACCCAAGACCAGGTTATATAATCTTTCGGGTCCAGAGAGACAAGCCATGAAAGATTATATCTCCGAGAGCTTGGCTAAGGGACACATCAGACCCTCTTCTTCACCCGTGGCTGCAGGGTTTTTCTTCGTTAAAAAGAAAGATGGGGGCCTGCGTCCTTGCTTAGATTTTCGCGAATTAAATCAGATAACCATCCGAGACCCATACCCTCTTCCTCTCATTCCTGACCTGTTTAATCAGATTGCGGGTGCTAGGTGGTTCTCCAAACTTGATCTTAGGGGGGCCTACAATCTGATTCGTATTAAGGAGGGGGATGAGTGGAAGACAGCGTTTAACACCCCTGAGGGGCATTATGAAAATCTAGTTATGCCTTTCGGTCTGACCAATGCTCCTGCCGTCTTCCAACGTTTCGTTAATGACATTTTTAGTCATCTAATCGGCAGGTTTGTGGTAATATACCTAGATGATATTTTAATTTATTCGTCTGATCTGAAAACACATGAGGTGCATGTCAGACAAGTACTGCAGGTCCTACGGACGAATGAATTATATGCTAAGATTGAAAAATGTGTCTTCGCCGTTCAGTAGATAGAATTCCTGGGTTATTTTTTATCTGCGTCAGGTTTCCGTATGGATCCCAGGAAGGTCCAGGCAATTTTAGATTGGGATCTTCGTGAGAACCTCAAAGCACTGCAACGGTTCTTGGGCTTCGCGAATTTCTATAGGAAATTCATTAAAGATTATTCACTTATTGTAAAACCGCTTACTGATATGACTAGGAAGGGGACTGATTTTTCTAAATGGTCTGACGCCGCTAAAGTTGCTTTTTCCTCTCTAAAAGAGAGGTTTACCTCAGCACCTGTACTAGTCCAACCTGATGTCTCTCAGCCTTTTATTGTTGAAGTCGATGCGTCAGAGGTGGGAGTGGGGGCTGTGCTGTCTCAGGGTCCGTCTCCTGGCAAATGGCGTCCTTGTGCTTTCTTTTCTAAAAAACTATCTGCAGCAGAAAAGAACTACGATATTGGCAATAGGGAACTATTAGCTATTAAACTTGCGTTTGAGGAGTGGCGTCACTTCTTAGAGGGGGCAGTTCACCCTGTCACTGTGATTACGGACCACAAAAATCTCCTGTACCTCAAATCAGCTAAGCGTCTTACCCCTAGACAGGCTAGGTGGTCGCTATTTTTTACCAGGTTTAACTTTGTGATTACCTATCGTCCTGGGGCAAAGAACACCAAGGCTGATGCACTATCTCGTTGTTTCCCTGGAGGGGGTACTGTGAGTGATCCGGTGCCCATTCTACAAAGAGGAGTGGTTGTCTCTGCGGTACACTCTGTTTTGGAGGGGAAGGTGCTAGAGGCCCAGGGGGACGCCCTGGTCTCTTGCCCCTCAGAGAAATTGTTTGTACCGTTGAACCTACGTTTCGAATTATTAAAGGAACATCATAATTCGGCACTTGCTGGGCACCCGGGTAGTAAAGCAACCTTGGAGCTATTGTCTCGTCGTTTTTGGTGGCCAAGGTTGCGTCAGGATGTATTAGATTTTGTGTCTTCTTGTTCTACCTGTGCGCGCGCAAAAGTTTCACATACACGTCCTGCAGGGTCTCTATTACCACTCGTCATTCCCAATAGACCGTGGACACATCTGTCAATGGATTTTATCACTGACTTACCTTTGTCTGCGGGTAAAACAGTTATTTTGGTAGTAGTGGACAGGTTTAGCAAAATGGTACGCTTCATTGCGTTACCCGCACTACCTAATGCTAAGACTCTTGCTCAGGTATTCGTCAGTGAAATCGTGAAGCTTCATGGGGTCCCCTCGGATGTTGTTTCGGATCGGGGTACCCAGTTTATTTCTAAATTTTGGAAAGCTTTTTGTTCACGTTTGGGGGTACATTTGTCCTTTTCCTCAGCTTTCCATCCTCAGTCGAATGGACAGACTGAGCGTACCAACCAAAACCTTGAGACATATCTAAGATGTTTTGTGTCTGAAAACCAAGAGTTGTGGTCATCATATTTACCGTTAGCTGAGTTTGCCATAAATAATCGTCGTCGGGAATCCACTGGCAAGTCACCATTTCTTGGTGCATATGGTTTTCATCCCCAATTCTGTACTTTCAAAGAGGGGGGGGGTCTTCTGGGGTTCCCGAAGAGGAACGTTTTTCGTCATCTTTCATCGGTATGGCAGAAGGTGCAAGCTAACTTGAAAAATATGGGAGGTAAATACAAATGCATGGCTGATAAGAGACGGTCGCCAGGTCCGGACCTAGGAGTGAATGACTATGTGTGGTTGTCTACTAGGAATATTAAGTTGAAGGTTCCCTCTTGGAAACTGGGTCCTAGGTTTATTGGCCCTTACAAAATTGTAGCCATCATCAACCCCGTGGCTTTTCGCCTGGAGTTACCTCAGACTTTTAAAATTCATAATGTTTTTCATAAGTCGTTACTCAAAAAATATGTTCCACCTCTAGAACCATCACCGCTGCCACCTCCTCCTGTTGTCATGGATGGTAATCTAGAATTTCAGATATCCAAAATTGTTAATTCTCGTCGGGTCCGCCGCTCTCTTCAATATCTGGTGCATTGGAGAGGTTACGGTCCCGAGGAAAGAATGTGGGTTCCTGCGTCTGAGGTAAACGCCGACAGGTTAGTTCAGGTTTTTCATGCCTCTCATCCTGAGAGACCTGGTCCTGAGTGTCCGGAGGACCCTCGTAGAGAGGGGGGTACTGTCACGAGGGTATCGAAAACCACGCCTGACTCCGTTATACCCGGGGTCAGGAAGTCGCAGCGGTTGGCTGCACGCTCTATTTAAGATAGGGCTGTTTTCCTTATGGTAGCTTTCTGGGTTTGCTTTGCAAACCCTTTTGGCTCACTCAGGGATCCGTAGCTCCTTCTCCTCAGCTGTTCCTTGTCCAGCACTCCCAAACCTCCTTATATTCCTCTCTCACACTTCTCTGGTTGCCAGAGATAGAGCTTCCTGCCTGGACATCTATTCTGAGCCACTGGAGCTGTGTTGCTGCGTTCTCGGATGGTTGTTTCAGAACGCTACCCTCCGGATCCCTGTTGGACCTTTTGTGGACTGCTGTGGTCGCCCACCTGGGTGTTTGTTTGTATTTGTCTGTCCTCTCCCTGGTGTTCCCCTCTTAGTGCAGTGGTGCGGACTAGCGATCCTACCGGCCGTTCACTATCTAGGGCTCATTTCAGGGAAAGCCAGGGTTTAGGCACGTGATCGCCGCACGGGTGAGGAACCCGTCTAGGGACGTCAGGGCAGTCAGGTGCCAGCCGCAAGGTGAGTTAGGGGTCACCACCTTTCCCTCTCCCTTGGGCAGGGCTTTCCCTGTTTTCCTCCCTGTGTGTGTCGCCGGTCATTACAATAGGTGGCTGAAAAAGGGGCAGGTAAAGGGGTGTGGTCAATGGGCAGAGTCCATTGCCTAGGGTGGCAAAAATCCTTGCACCAGCCCTGGGCGCGAGGTGGGAGGCAGTGAGATGGCACTAATATAGTTTTGTTGACATTAGCACATCGCTAATGTTAGCCAACTTAATAACCATTTTTTTTTTAACCATAGTAGATGGCAGAATGTTCTTATACATAAAAGAGCAACAGTAAACCTAGAAATGATGGAAGCAAAAAAAATATAGTGGGTGATTTGTCAAGACTGGCTTAAAGGGGTTCTGCAGTTTTTTTAAACTGATGATCTATCCTCTGGATAGATCATCAGCATCTGATCGGCGGGGGTCCGACACGCGGTTCCCCTGCTGATCATCTGTTTGAGAAGGCAGCTGCGCTGGCAGTAGTGCTGCGGCCTTCTAGCTGTTTACTGCAGGCCCAGTGAAGTCACGACTAGTATCAATGGCTTGGGTGGGGCTAAGCTCCATTCAAGTGAACAGAGCTTAGCCATGCCCAGGCCAGTTGATACTAGTCGTGACGTCACTGGGCCTGCGGTAAACAGCAAGAAGGCCGCGGTGCTAATGCCAGCGCCACTGCCTTCTCAAACAGCTGATCGGCGATCAGATGCTGATGATCTATCCAAAAAAACTGCAGAACCCCTTTAATAAGGCCAGTCTCAGTCTGTTTAGCTGTAGATTGGAATAATTAAGAGATACATGCCTCTTAAAAAAATTTAAGAATTTTGGCAGGCTTGCGCATCAGAATCTGACAACTATTAAAAGCTGGCATATATTTTGAGTTTTACTTGTGCCAAAAAACTGGTGCAGGTACTATTAGGCCTCTTTCACACTTGCGTTGTCCGGATCCGGCGTGTACTCCACTTGCCGGAATTACACGCCGGATCCGGAAAAACGCAAGTGTACTGAAAGCATTTGAAGACTGATCCATCTTCAAAATGCTTTCAGTGTTACTATGGCACCCAGGACGCTATTAAAGTCCTGGTTGCCATAGTAGGAGCGGGGAGCGGGGGAGCGGCATACTTACCATCCGTGCGGCTCCCGGGGCGCTCCAGAGTGACGTCAGAGCGCCCCATGCGCATGGATGACGTGCCATGTGATCACGTCATCCATGCGCCTGGGGCACCCTGACGTCATTTTGGAGTGCCCCGGGAGCCGCGCGGATGGTAAGTATGCTGCTCCCCCGCTCCCCGCTACACTTTACCATGGCTGCCAGGACTTTAGCGTCCCGGCAGCCATGGTAACCACTCTAAAAAAGCTAAACGTCGGATCTGGCAATGCGCCGAAACGACGTTTAGCTTAAGGCCGGATCCGGATCAATGCCTTTCAATGGGCATTCATTCCGGATCCGGCCTTGCAACAAGTCTTCAGTTTTTTTGGCCGGAGCAAAAAGCGCAGCATGCTGCAGTATTTTCTCCGGCCAAAAAACTTTCCGTACCGGAACTGAAGACATCCTGATGCATCCTGAACGGATTTCACTCCATTCAGAATGCATTAGGATAATCCTGATCAGGATTCTTCCGGCATAGAACCCCGACGACTGGACTCTATGCCGGAAGACAATAACGCAGGTGTGAAAGAGCCCTTAAATGTATCAGAATTCTCAGGCCCCTAACTCCTATCCGCTCAATTTTATAAAAAACAAGTGCAACCAAAGAACACTGTGTATTAATACAGCCTCACAAGTGAATGGGGTTGCGCTATCACTCCTAAGTTGTGGTAACCAGAACCCAATGTTATGACAAAATATAATTTTTACGTTTTTGGGGTGTTGCGGCAACTTGCAAGTAATACTTGTTGCGCCCAAAGTCACCTTATAACCCTGACCTAAAATGGCAAGAAGTCATAGTCTTGTGATATTTTGGCACCACTATAACTCTGTGAGGCTACTTTTACACTAGCGTTCGGGGCTCCACTTGTGAGTTCTGTTTGAAGGCTCTCACAAGTCGCCACGAACGCATCCGTACTGCCCTAATGCATTCTGAGTGGATGTGGATCAGCTCAAAAGGCATCAGTCTGGCACCGTTTGTCCTCCGCTCCGCTCAGCAGGCGGACACCCGAACGCTGTTTGCAGCGTTCAGGTGTCCGCCTGGCCGTGCAGAGGCAAACGGATCCGTCCAGACTTACAATGTAAGTCAATGGCGACGAATCCGTTTGAAGTTGACACAATATGGCTCAATTTCAAACGGATCCGTCCCCCATTGACTTTCAATGTAAAGTCTGGACGGATCCGTCTGAGCAACTTTCACACTTAGAATTTTTTCTAAAATATAATGCAGACGGATCCGTTCTGAACAGATCCCATCGTCTGCATTATAGGAGCGGATCCGTTTGTGCAGACACCAGACGGATCCGCTCTGAACGCAAGTGTGAAAGTAGCCTGAGATAACCCCTTTTGACTTTGAAACTTATTTTATTACCTGACTTCTAAATTCTTAAAACCCATCAAAAGAAAAACCATGGAATTCTGCTTTTTAGATTGGAATGGGGCTGAAAAAGGGCATAGTGAACAACCATTGAGCATGGTCCTGCCTCGCTAACCTCCTAAAGAATTTCCAACGCAAAAAGAAACGGATGTAAAAATAATAAATGCACCCTGCACCATATGATAGATACGTAGATGTACATGGCCAGAAATAAAGAAAAAGCAGAACATAAAAGCGCTCAATAAATGCAGAATCTGTATGTAAACCAATACAGAAGCTAATGGCGGCGCGCATACATGCTGGAGGCCTCAGGATGCTGAGGCCTCGCATGAGGGGTCGACTCTTCTTAGAAATAGTCCCCCGGAAGAGGAGGCGGAGCTGAGCGGCAACGAGGGTGGGCCAGGATGGTAAGTCCTTTTAAAAATGGAATGTGATGTTAACTGCATGCAGCACACATCATGGAGTCCCAGGCATCTGTGAAGCAGGACGCTACTGCAGACCCCCTCGTCCAGGTAAATGTAAGTGAGGTCCTACATACTGGAGTTAACGCTAGCAGGCCCTGGTTCTATATCTCCCTCTCCCCCTTGTCTCTTAAGGTGGAAAAAGAGGCTGGTCATAGACCACATGGTGACTCCCGGAAAAGAACAAAGAAATGCGGAACCTGCACCAAAAAGCTGGCAGAGTCTTACAAAAAAAAAACTATGCACAGATTGTTTGGCAAAAATATTAAAGGAAGATCAACCATCCTTTCTGGCAGAATTAAGAGCCATAGTGAGGGAAGAAGTACAGGCGGCAGGAATGAGTCAGCCCCCTTCGCTTCCGGTCCCCTCTTCCCTACCTTCAAAACGTCCAAGAGTACAACTGTACTCTGATTCAGAGGAGGAACCAGCGTATTATTCAGACGAGTTGGAGGAAGATCAACCCCCCTCTTTAGCGAAGAGCCAAGGAGATTTCTGTTTTCTGTTTTTCTTGGCGGTAGAAGAACAGACGCGCACCATACAGGACGAAATGTTCGGCGGTCTAAGAGCTAAGAAAAGGAAACTCTTTCCTGTCAATTCTAACCTAAGGTATCTAATTAAAGATGAGTGGGAAGAAGGTCACAAGAAGCTTTATGTGCCTCGGGAATTTAAGAGCAGGCTGATCTTTAACCCGGAATAAACAAAGCTTTGGGACGAAATACCGAAGTGGACATTCAAGTGGCCAAGGTGGTGAAGAAGACTTCCATACCTTTTGAGGATTCCTCACAATTAAAGGACCCTATGGATCGAAAGATGGATGGTCTTTTAAAGAAGGGTTGGGAAGCATCAGCGGCCTCTATAAATACGAATATTGCAGCCATGTGTTTATGGCTGGATCAGCTGGAAAATAATCTTAGGATGAAAACATCCAGAGAGGAAATTCTGGAGTCCTTACCGCTATTGAAAATGGCGGCTTCATTTATGGCAGATGCCTCTGCAGAATCAATGAGGCAAGAAATGATGGACTCACAAACACGGCAAGACAAGCCCTGACTCAAATCTTGGACGGGGGACATTGCCTCTAAGAATAAGCTTTGTACAATCCCCTTTACTGGAGCGTATCTTTTTGGTCAAGTCCTTGACTCCATCCTAGAAAGTGCGGCAGATAAAAAGGGCTTCCCAGAGGAAAAAGTAAAAAGGCCTCGGCCCTTTCGTAAACCCTCAAAACAGTTTCCAATCTCACAGTGGAAAAGATAAAACGGGGAGATGGAGCTTACCCCAAAGGAGGAAGAGGAAGGTTTTCCTATTCAACCCTAATACCAGCACAAATAAGCAATGACATCAGGCCGGTCGGGGTACCAGGGGAGCAGAAGGGCTTGGGCCATTATCAAGACTATTCCTAATTAAAAAAAAAAAAACGGATGGGACCTTCAGAACGATTATCAACCTGAAATCCCTGAACAGGTCATTGGCATATCACAGATTCAAGATGGAATCTATAAAGACTTCAATCACGCTTATATCTGTGGGGGATCTCTTATGTACCGTGGACTTAAAGGATGCCTACTATCACATCCCAATACATCCACTCTACCAACAGTATCTCAGGTTTGCGATCAACCAGGAAGGTACAATTCTCTATTACCAGTTCCAGTGCCTACCATTTGGAATATCTTCGGCACCTCGCATTTTCACAAAGGTAATTACAGAGGTGGTGGCATACCTGAGACAGCAACAGATAAATATCATCCTGTATCTAGACTATTTCCTTCTGATTGCAGAGACAAAACGGAGTCTAGAGAGCAATGTCCAACAGACCCTTTTCCCTTTTCAAAGATTTAGGCTGGATAATAAACTATGCAAAATCGGACCTAGTACCAAGTACCAGGAAGCAGTTCCTGGGAGTCTTTCTCCTTTCTTCCACAGTTAAAGCTGGAAAGGATAAGGAAGAAGATAAAAACTTTTCAAAAGAAAAGGGACCATACCCTATGAGAAGCTATGCAGGTTCTGGGCTTAATGACATCTTGCATCTCAGTCATTCCATGGGCGCAGTACCATTCCAGGATCCTACAAAATTCCATCCTGAATTCATGGGACAGAAACCATCAATCCTTGAACTCAAAAATAATCCTATCAAGGAAAAGTTTAGATTCTCTATCCTGGTGGACCAACCCAGAAAACCTAAGGAATCTTTTACCGTCCATAGTAATTACTACGGATACAAGCCAGTGGGGTTGGGGAGCCCATCTAAAAGACCATTTCTTTCAGGGGAGATGGTCCATCCTCGACAGTCGCAGATCCTCAAACTACTGAAGGCAGTATGGGAGACTCTGAAGAAGGCAGAACAGATACTCTCCAACCACCACATCAAAATCCTATCGGACAACATGACGACGGTATGTTACCTGAAACGTCAAGGTGGAACCAGGAACCCTCATATCTACAGGGATTGTCAAACCAAATATTTTGTTGGGCAGAGAGTACACCTAAGAGGAGTAGAAAACTCAGCCGCAGACTTCCTAAGCAGACACAGTCTCAACCCAGGCGAATGGTCCTTAAACAAGGAAGTCTTTCTGCTGATCTGCCACCAATGGGGGTTCCCACAAGTAGACCTTTTTGCGTCAAGAGAAAACACCAAATTGAACAGGTATTTCTCTCTAAATCCAAGAGACAACCCACTGGGGATAGACGCCTTGTCCCAGGATTGGGACATAGATCTGGGGTACACCTTTCCCCCATTTCCCCTGATCCCATCGGTCCTAAAGAAGCTGAGGACATGCTCAATGACCCCCATTCTCATAGCTCCTGCCTGGCCGAAGAGAGCCTGGTTTCCTTTGTTGAAGGAGATGATGATGGGAGATCCGATAACCCTTCCGAGAAGTAAGGACCTTCTCCTACAGGGACCTCCGGAACATCCGAACCTCGACAGGCTACGGCTAACAGCTTGGATCCTGAAAGGCAGATCCTAAAGAGAAAAGGTCTGTTAGATAAGGTAATATCTACTCTTCAGCAAAGCTGCAAGCCCATAACCTCGGCCATATATTTAAAAATATGGAAAGTTTTCTTCATGGCTGTCACACACTCACATCCAGGGGTCTCTCGCCCATCTATAGGCGGCATTCTGGATTTCTTGCAGATTGGGTTTGATTTGGGCCTAAAACCCAGTACCCTTAAGGTCCTAATTTCAGCGTTGAGCTTTTTCTTGGACACCTCCTTAGCAGACCACAGATAGATTTAATAAATCTTTTAATCCATCTCCAGAATGAGACCCACTATTAGGCAGACAGGTCTGTATTCCCCCGTTTGAGCCAATCGAACAGTTATCGGACAAATTGCTTTCTCTTAAAACATTTATTTCTTCTAGCGATTACCACAGCACGCAGAATAGGAGAAATTCAAGCCCTTTCCATTAGGGAACCATATCTAAAAAGTTGGATCCATCCTTTCTACCAAAAGTTGTCTCTTCATTCCATAAAAATTAGGAAAAAATTCTTCCTTCCACTGTTTGGATGTAAGGAGATCGGTTTTAGCCTACTTACAAAGAACAGCTTTGTGGAGAAAATCTTCAAACCTCTTTATCCTGTTTGGAGGAAACAACAGAGGCAATAAGGCCTCAAAACAGACCTTAGCTGTTCGACAGTCTTGCGTGAAGAAATGACTACTGAAAGGATTTGGACCTTTCTGGACCTCTACGACAACCTTGGTTTGAGACACTGACGTCAGGAGAGTGTTTCTCAGTGATGTGTGTGTCTATTATTGCCAACTGAGAAACATCTCTCCTGACGTCAGTGTCTCAAACCAAGGTTGCCGTAGAGGTCCAGAAAGGTCCAAATCCTTTCAACTACCTTGCCCTTTATCCATTAATGCCCATTCCACCAGAGCCGTGGCGACTTCTTGGGCAGAAAAAGCAGAAGCTTGAGTTGAACAGATCTGCAGGGCCGCTACTTGGTCCAGTTTTACTACCTTTTGTTAGACACTATAGACTGGATTATCTTGCCAACCAGGACCTAGGGTTTGGTTGTAAGGTCCTCCAGGCAGTGGTCCCCCCTAAGTAATAAGCTGGTAGTTCTCCAGTGGGTGCTGTCATGGAGGGACGTCCTGGAAACTAAGATTTAGTCTTACCGGTAAATGGTTTTCCAGGAGTCTGACATGACAACACCCGTAAATACCCCCCCCCCCTTCTTTTTTTAAATCGGATGTTTCTTTATTAACATTTTTTAGTCATATTCCATCACATCAACATGACATTTCTTTCAGGTTGCAGACCTATACAGTATCTATCGCATATAATATATACCATATACATTTATATTACGCATATCCACAAAAGACATGGCATAAATCTTCAAAGAAACACAGGTATCAAAACATATCTAGCGTGATTACTAATATTCTCCATGAACAAAAAGACCCATAACCCACCCCCCTCCCATTCCCAATAAGGCAGGGCACATATGTAATCACCTCTTTTTATGTCAACATTCCCGGGGTGTCGGCACCACAATACCCCTCAGTAAACCATCTTCCACCATCAAGTTCCAACCCCCGATATTCCATAAGACATCACAATCCAGCAGCCATCTTCCCATACAGCTTCACTTCAATGTCAGGTAATCCACTCACCAACAAGCATCTGTATATACACCACACACCTGCTACCACCCAATATCCTATGTATCCTCCATCCTTGCTGCATTCACCTCATATAGAAAAACTCCTTGTAAGCGCCAACCAGGAGCTGCAGCACCCAGAATTATCGATCCAGCTGCCCCAGATTGATTCAAATTTGGACAGACATTTCCTTTTCTGATATACTCCTCTTTCTAAGCGAATCACTATATTTAATCTAGCAATATATTCTGATATGTCAGGAGGTATGGATTGGATCCACCTTGCTGCCAATGTTTTCCTAGCTTGATATAGCATTCTTCCTATACCAGTAGTTACAACAGATTGTAAATTATTATCCGGTATCAAGCCTAATACACACAATTTGGGATCTAACTTAAGATTAGCACTGTACACCTTGTTCACCCGGTGTAGTACTGCTTTCCAATAAGATGTCAGTGATGAGCATGTCCACAGCATGTGCAATAGGTCAGCCTCAATACTTCCACACTTCGGACAGGCCGGGCTATCTCTATAGCCTATTTTATGCAAAAATACTGGGGTCTTGTACACCCTATGTATTTAAATACAGATGTGATAAACGCGCCGCCTAACTAAGGGATAAAGTAGGGGTAAGTTCCACCACTTCTGTCCACTGCTCATCCGTGAGTTCACCTAGATCTTTCCCACTGACGTCTACTTGTTAACGGATATCCCTTAAGGAAATCCTCTAATAGGGCCTGATACACCATGGAGATTGCTCCCCTCACGGATCCAGCCGCAATCACTACATTTAATGTCTGGTTTGATATAAATGTTACCGGGGCTATCTTAGACTGAGCTTCTAAAGCATGCCTAAGTTGCAAATATCGATAAAACTGCGAGGAGGGCAGCCCAAATTCAGAGCACAATTGTTGATATTGTTTTAAGATTCCATTAGAATAAATATGGCTCAGATTCCACACCCCTTTATTATTCCACTGGGAGAATCCAGTCAGGCTAGTCAGTTCCTGAAGTTCAGGGTTATGCCATAGAGGCGAGATGTTCATTAACCCTGTTATCCCTAAAATACTCTTTACCTTATTCCATACTTTTCTCATAAGTAGCAAGGTCAGGATATTTCCCAATTCTTCGCTTATTCCTCCTTCAATAGCTGTCAGCGGGGGAGACCTATTTGCAGCCCACCTTACCAACCGACCACTCTTCCCTCCCATGTCATCTATTACCCCCCCACCCTTTAAAATGTTGGAGTTGGGCCGATAAGAAGTAAAGCATAGGGTTGGGTAAAGCCAGACCACCAGCTTCTTTATTCCTTTGCAGGATTTCGTATCTTATTCTTCCTCTATTGTTTTTCCAAATAAAAAACCGTAACAACTGTTGTATTTTATGGAAGTAATGCACTGGGATCCATATGGGGGAATTATGTAAGATGTAAAGCAGCTGAGGCATGAATATCATTTTAAGCAAATTGCCTCTTCCGATCATAGAAAGAGGCAGTTTATGCCAGACAGCCACCTTGCTCCTAAATTTCCCTAACAAGGGTAGTAAATTATTGGGAATATAATCTGCCGGGTTCATTGATACAGTTACTCCAAGATATTTAAAATATTGCACCACTTTGAGTTCAGAGAAAGCAACACGAGTGGCATGCATTTGAGAGGATACCGGAAGAATTACTGATTTATCCCAGTTTATACGAAGTCCAGACTGGTCACCAAACTGCGATATTATAGAGATTGTAGAATCTATGGAATCCACTAGATTATCTACATAGATTAGCATATCATCTGCGTATAAAGATACGCGTTCCTCGCTAGAGCCCCTCCCTAGCCCTCTCATCAATGGAGTAGATCGTAAAAGACATGCCAATGGTTTGATTGCTATTGCAAACAGCAAGGGAGACAACGGACAGCCTTGTCTCGTCCCCCTTTCCAATGCAACTGTGGGTGATAATTGACCATTTACTCTGATTCTAGCTCTGGGCTCGCAGTATAAAAGCTTAACCCATTTTAGAAAACCTGTTCCAAAGCCCATCCTAGTCATGACCGCCCACAAATACTCCCACTCGATGCTGTCAAAAGCTTTGGCAGCATCAAGTGAGATCACCTCAGCTCCACTATCCTGACCTTTCCTCCCTTCCAATTGCAGGTTTATGAATAAGCGCCTAAGATTCAACGCCGTGGATTTTCCAGGCATGAACCCAGACTGATCATCATGAATAATAGATTGGATAACCCTACATAATCGATTAGCCAAGACTTTGGCCAGAATTTTCACATCTACAGTTAGGAGTGAGATGGGTCTATATGAGTCCACGAGTGAGGGGTCTTTTCCTGGCTTAGGTAATACTACAACTATAGCCTCTCTCATGGAACAAGGCAATTTACCTTCGCGGTATGCATCTTTAAAGACCATTAATAGATGTGGAAGTAATATCTCCCCATGCTTTTTATAGAATTCCCCAGGAAGACCATCCCCACCAGGTGCTTTTTCATTGGGCATGGACTTCAGTGCCATCTCCAGCTCTTCCAGAGTTATGTCTTCCTCAAGAAGTGAGCTATCCTCCATAGATAAGGCAGGGATATTTATCCTCTCAAGATACCTAGCCCTATCAGCTGCAGTGGTGACCAATCTGGACCTGTACACCTCCCTAAAGTGAGCATAGAATTCTCCCAAGAGATTCTCATCTCCTGTTATCAATTGTCCATCCATTCCTCTGAGCGAGGCTATGCAGGAGGGGCCATTTTGTGCTTTAGTCACCGTAGCTAACAGGTGTCCCACACTTTCCCCTTCAGCAAAGTACCTCTGAGTCATGAATAAACGTTTATCGTCTGCTCTGGTTTGTATATGTTCCCTCAAAAGCTTCTGGGCTTCCTTCCACTGTGTTTCATTAGTCAGAGTGGGTTGTGCTATATACCTTGTTTCTAGATGCGTAACTCTATCTGATAGCTCCCTGTCCAGAAGACGACTCTTAGATTTCCTAACACTAATTCGCTTAATGTATAACCCTCTCACATACCCCTTCAGAGTATCCCACACCACAGCCCCTGATGTCGAGCCTATATTAATAGACAAAAAAAATCAGTAATAGCCTTAGGTATATTAGTTCTTGTATCCACTATTGATAACCAAAATGGGTTTAGTCGCCAGACGGGTCTAGGAGCACACAAGTGCCTCCCCACCTCCCAGAGTAATCATTAATGGGGAATGATCAGATAAGCTACGGGGCAAATATACGATCTCCTTAGTTAGGGAAACTAACGATAAGGAACCTATTGCTAAATCTATTCTGGACAAGGAGCTATGCGACACTGAGTAACATGAATATTGACATCGATCAGGGTATTTGGTCCTCCATATGTCACACAAATCTATCTCCCCTATCAATCTCGCCAGAGAGGTAGGAGCGGCAGTATATGTTCCCGACCCATTATGGAATTTATCCAAAAGACCATTAAGATAAGTATTGAAATCACCTATAATTAATATAGGGACTACCGGAAATTTAGATGTAAAGGTAATAATCATCTTCATAATTTCAGCCGAATATGGAGGGGGAACATACACCGCCACTAAGATGATCCTAAACTGAAAGATACAACAATCTATACATATAAATCTTCCGTCATCATCAATATATGTCTCCTGAGCATGAAACGGAATAGCTTTATGCACTAAAATACTAACACCTCTGGCATGTGTGGAGTAAGAGTGGAATTCACACCCCATCCATGCTTTATGTGCTAAGTGTGTCTTGTCAGCAGTCAAGTGGGTCTCAGATAAGCATAGAATAGCTGGCTGTATATCTTTCATAGCATGGAAGATAGCTGATCGCTTAGATGCCAAAGACATTCCTCTCACATTCCACGCAACAATATTAACGGAAGACATCATGGTACCTCATAAGCAAATGCAGAATTTGGTGCCGACAACCCCAAATGAATCTACCCCCAGTAGTAATACTGAAAATAAAACCTGCCTTAACCCTCCCCCCTCCCAACTGTCCCCAAACTACCCTAAGCATTCTGATAGTCATGAACCCAATAAACAGGGGTACACCATAGACATTTAAAGTGAACCTAACCGTCCTAAGTGAACAATAAAGGCACAGGTGAAGAAACAAGCGCTTAAGTTATACACGCGCTACACCCTGGATGCGCCGATGTATTGGCTCACCCAACCTCCCACCCAACCATATATTAACCCATACAGTGTGAGACCAAACCAATGAAAAGACAGCATATAAAACCTCCCGTCTTAGAAAAACGTTAAATACTTCCACAATACCATAACTGGCGTTACGGCGTGTCAAGTAAAAGGCACTAGAAAAACAAGAACAGTTCCCTTTATAAATATCACCGTCACTTCAGGTATTGTTGCCACGCCGATCATTTTCATGAGTGTCCAGCCATTGACTTGCCTCAGACGGATCTTCAAACGTGCGTGGATCCATTCGCCACCACTTTGCCGGGTACAACATGGAGTAAGGCCACTGCAGTGCTCTCAATCTTTTCTTTACGTCTAAAAATTTCGCTCTCCTCTTCTGTATTTCGACAGAAAAGTCCGGGAACAATAGAATTTGGCTATCGCCAATTTGAATATCGGGGTTATCCCTGGCTGCTTTGAGTATAGTGTCCCGGTCTCTGTAATGTAGGACCTTGATTCAAAGAGGTCTTGGAGGCGCCCCCGGAGGCGGCGGGCAAAATGGCACCCGATGTGCCCGTTCTATTGCAAAGAGTGGGGATAACTTTTTTTCTTTCCCAATAATGTCCACCAGCCACTTTTCCATAAATGCGACGGGGTCTGAGCCCTCAGTGCGCTCTGGTATTCCAATAAATCGCACATTATTCCGTCGTAGACGGTTTTCCAAGTCATCAGACTTGGATATAAGTAGGGATACGTTATGTATAACACGTTGTAGGTCCCTTTTTAACAGGTGGTAGCTGATCCTCCATGTCGCTGACGCGACCCTCCAACTCCCCCACTCTTTCTTTAAACTGTCGCATATCTTGCCTTATCAGCAAAACTTCCTCCTTAAGGCCTCCCATATTGGCATTCAGAGACGTGAGGGCTGTGCTGCATTGTGCCACCATCTTATACACGTCCGCAATAGTGGGTTCGGAAATGGGCGCCTCGTCTGGCGGCAGCTCAGGACCCACCTCCAATCTTTGTACCGATGTGCCTGAGGCATGTTCCAGGGGTTCCGCTTCCCCAGCTTCATCGGACATCCGAGCTTCAGGCTCCGAATCAGTCGCTGCGGCTGCCGGGGTACGAGCGTACTTCCCCAGCTTCGCCGCCACATCAGAGAGCTTGGCAGTCTGCACGGCACCATTTTGTTTGATCGGCGTGTCCATGCTGCCGTCTTTACTCTCCTTCTCGCTCTGCTTTTGGCGAGTCATGCCGAGACCGGAGTAAACCCCAGCGTTCAGGGAGGCTTCAGAACAAGATCGGTCCCCTCTGAGGACAGGTAGAAAGCGGTTGAGCGATTATAAGCAGGATACTGTCCAGGAGCTCAGCGCCATGCGTCTCTCTACATCGGCGGTTAGGCCACGCCCCCTCCCCCCCCCTTCTTGCTGTGTGTTATTTTATTTTATTTTTCTGATACATATATATTTATATTCCAATGTGAAGATAACAACATGGAAGTTCAAATAAAGAGTTTGGATCCAATCTGGTGTAGTAATTTGGAAAAAACACTGGTAGGAGGGGTGGCGAGGGGCCTTTTAACCTCTCTTGCTTCCTGTCCCTACAGAGATTCAATAGGACATCCTCCAGTGGGTGCTGTCATGTCAGACTCCTGGAAAACCATTTACCGGTAAGACTAAATCTTAGTTTCACAATCCAAAGTGTAAGTTCTTCAGTAAATCCTCAACAAACTGAATTTGTAGCAAAATCCACAGGAGTGGATTTTTCCACCTCATATCTGCAGCAAAATCTGCAACCCTCAACATTGAAAGGGGGGCAAACCGTAGTCAAAATCTGCAGCAGAAATTGACATGCTATGGCATGAAAAATGGCACAGCAGTGTAGTTTTCTCATGGAAAATCTGCGGCATTTATTCTACTTGTATTATCACAATTTATTCAGTTCCTAAAAGCTCCCTTGGTTTCTTAAAGTATAACTTTTATATTTATATATATATATATATAATATATGGATTGTGGTGATTAATATCACCTTGGTGGCCCTATTTCAACTTTTCACTGTGTATTCAATTCCCCCTTAATTCCACAGTTTTGTTCCCTGTACTGCCTTTTTTTACCTCTGCTTAAAATAGTGTTGCTAGGCATGGTCCATCTATCTGTTGAAGGACGGAGGACGCAGAAGCGCGCTTGCATGCAAGGTCACATTGCTGACAGCCAGGGACTTTAAGTAAATGATTAAAGCCAGGTCCTCCCCAGCAGCTGATAACAGTGCCTGAGCTGTGTGTACTTCTCCCTGTCCCTGTGCTTGGCAGACGCTCCCTCACTCAGCAGAGCTGGAGAAGTGGAGTCGAACCAGCGCAAACCAGGGAAGGGAGATCTGCCATCTGCTCAGTCTATAAATGAAAGCAACATGTGGTAAGAGGACCCCTTTGTGCTTCAGGAGATTAACCCTTCAGGGGGGGAGGGCTCTGTTTACTGACACTTTTGGGGCGCTATTGTTACTGGCTAGTTAGGGCAGGCGGGATTAGCCTCAGGGTGAGGGCAGTGGCGGCCATCTTAACTGAATAGTGAAATTGCAGTTTTATGCAGCCTGGTTGCTAAGGGCTGACTCTTATTAAATATGGGGTAAGTCAGTCTAATAGTTAGGCTACTTTCACACTAGCTTTCGATCGGATCCGTTCTGATCGGATCCGCTCATATTAATGCAGACGATGGCTCCGTTCAGAACGGGTCCGTCTGCATTATAACTTAGAACATTTTTCTAAGTGTGAAAGTAGCCTGAGCGGATCCGTTCAGACTTTACATTGAAAGTCAATGGGGGACGGATCCGCTTGAAGATTGAGCCATATGGTGTCATCTTCAAGCGGATCCTTCCCCATTGACTTCCATTATAAGTCGGAACGGATCCGCTCGCCTCCGCACGGCCAGGCGGACACCCGAACGCTGCTTGCAGCGTTCAGGTGTCCGCTCACTGAGCGGAGCGGAGGCTGAGTGCTGGCAGGCGGATGCATTCTCAGTGGATCCGCCTCCACTGAGAATGCATTAGGGCCAGACAGCTGCGTTCAGGGCCGCGTGTGAGCCCCTTCAAACGGAGCTCACGAGCAGACACCTGAACGCAGGTGTGAAAGGAGCCTAACTGATTCTGGAATATCATGTCATTAGTAACTAGATATATGAAAATTGAAATTAGGATCTAAATGTGACGGTTATCCTTTAACCGCCTCCGGACCGCCTAACGCAGATGTGCGGTCTGGAGGCGGCAGCCCTGCGCTCGACGACGCATATACGCGTCATCTCGTGAGGGCCGGGATTTCCTGTGAACACGCGCGCGCGCTCACAGGAACGGAAGGTAAGCGAGTGGATCTCCAGCCTGCCAGCGGCGATCGCTCGCTGGCAGGCTGGAGATCTGATTTTTTTTTTTTTAACCCCTAACAGGTATATTAGACGCTGTTTTGATAACAGCGTCTAATATACCTGCTACCTGGTCCTCTGGTGGTCCCTTTTGTTAGGATCGACCACCAGAGGACACAGGTAGGTCAGTAAAGTCGCACCCAAACACTACACTACACTACACCCCCCCCCCCGTCACTTATTAACCCTTTATGAACCCCTGATCACCCCATATAAACTCCCTGATCACCCCCCTGTCATTGATCACCCCCCCCCCCCCCCCTGTAAGGCTCCATTCAGACATTTTTTTGGCCCAAGTTAGCGGAAATTTTTTGTTTGTTTTTGTTTTTTCTTACTAAGTCTCATATTCCACTAACTTGTGTCAAAAAATAAAATCTCACGTGAACTCACCATACCCCTCACGGAATCCAAATGCGTAAACATTTTTAGACATTTATATTCCAGACTTCTTCTCACGCTTTAGGGCCCCTAAAAAGCCAGGGCAGTATAAATACCCCACATGTGACCCCATTTCGGAAAGAAGACACCCCAAGGTATTCCGTGAGGGGCATATTGAGTCCATGAAAGATTGAAATTTTTGTCCTAAGTTAGCGGAAAGTGAGACTTTGTGAGAAAAAAACAGAAAAAAATCAATATCCGCTAACTTATGCAAAAAATAAATAAATATTCTATGAACTCGCCAGGCCCCTCAATGAATACCTCGGGGTGTCTTCTTTCCAAAGTGGGGTCACATGTGGGGTATTTATACTGCCCTGGCTTTTTAGGGGCCCTAAAGCGTGAGAAGAAGTCTGGGATCCAAATGTCTAAAAATGCCCTCCTAAAAGGAATTTGGGCACCTTTGCGCATCTAGGCTGCAAAAAAGTGTCACACATCTGGTATCGCCGTACTCAGGAGAAGTTGGGCAATGTGTTTTGGGGTGTCATTTTACATATACCCATGCTGGGTGAGAAAAATATCTTGGTCAAATGCCAACTTTGTATAAAAAAATGGGAAAAGTTGTCTTTTGCCAAGATATTTCTCTCACCCAGCATGAGTATATGTAAAATGACACCCCAAAACACATTCCCCAACTTCTCCTGAGTACGGCGATACCAGATGTGTGACTCTTTTTTTGCAGCCAAGGTGGGCAAAGGGGCACATATTCCAAAGTGCACCTTTCGGATTTCACCGGTCATTTTTTACACATTTTGATTGCAAAGTTCTTCTCACACATATGGGCCCCTAAATTGCCAGGGCAGTATAACTACCCCACAAGTGACCCCATTTTGGAAAGAAGATACCCCAAGGTATTCCGTTAGGGGCATGGCGAGTTCCTAGAATTTATTTTTTGTCGCAAGTTAGTGGAATATGAGATTTTGTAAGAAAAAAATAAAAATAAAAAATCATCATCATTTTCCGCTAACTTGTGACAAAAAATAAAAAGTTCTATGAACTCACTATGCCCATCAGCGACTACCTTAGGGTGTCTACTTTCCGAAATGGGGTCATTGGTGGGGTTTTTCTACTGTTTGGGCATTGTAGAACCTCAGGAAACATGACAGGTGCTCAGAAAGTCAGAGCTGTTTCAAAAAGCGGAAATTCACATTTTTGTACCATAGTTTGTAAACGCTATAACTTTTACCCAAACCATTTTTTTTACCCAAACATTTTTTTTATATCAAAGACATGTAGAACTATAAATTTAGCGAAAAATTTATATATGGATGTCGGTTTTTTTTTTGCAAAATTTTACAGCTGAAAGTGAAAAAATGTCATTTTTTTGCAAAAAAATCGTTAAATTTCAATTAATAACAAAAAAAGTAAAAATGTCAGCAGCAATAAAATACCACCAAATGAAAGCTCTATTAGTGAGAAGAAAAGGAGGTAAAATTCATTTGGGTGGTAAGTTGCATGACCGAGCAATAAACGGTGAAAGGAGTGTAGTGCCGAAGTGTAAAAAGTGCTCTGGTCATGAAGGGGGTTTCAGCTAGCGGGGCTGAAGTGGTTAAAGGGTTTCTACCATCAGAAATTCTGTTATGTAGCTGACTGGCATTAGCGATGTGCTAATTTCAGCAGTACATAACAGTGTTCTTTATACTTTTGTCCCTGCCGCTATTCTCCTAAAAAAAACACTTTTACAATATGCTAATGAGCCTCTAGGTGCTATGAGGGCGTTGATTCAGCACCTAGAGGCTCGGTCTACTAACCATTTTTCCCACCCAGGTCCTCCTCTTAACACAGAATGCAAAGTGAATTAGGGATGGAGGGGTTAAAAAATAAAAGTTAACTTACCTGCTCCATAGCTGCCGGTCTCTGTTCTATCTTCAGGACCTGGCAAAAGACCTGTGGTGATGTCAGTGTGCTCATCACATGGTCCAATCACATGGTCCATTACCATGGTGAGGGATCATGTGATGTGACGTCACCACAGGTCCTTAGCCGGCAGCTCAACATTACAGAAGAAGACAGAGATCCGCAACTATGCGATCAAGTGGACTCGGTGAGTTAATTTTATTTTATTTTTTTAACCCCTCCATCACCATTTTACTTAGCATTCTGTATTCAGAATGCTATTATTTTCCCTTATAACCATGTTATAAGGGAAAATAATACAGATCGGGTCCCCAGCCCGATCGTCACCTAGCAACCATGCGTGAAAATCGTACCGTATCCGCACTTGCTTGCGGATGCTTGCGATTTTCACGTGGACCTATTCACACTATGAAAATCACAGCTCATGTGCACAGCCCCAGAGAAATGAATGGGTCCGGATTCAGTGCGGGTGCAATGCGTTCACATCACGCATTGCACCCGCGCGGAATACTCGCCCGTGTGAAAGGGGCCTTATATTTCTGCAGTAACTGGGGCATAGATAAAAGTAGGAATAGACTAGTTACCATCTGTTCAGCTGACATTAGCACATCTCTATTGTCACCTAGTTTAATAGTGTTAAATCTGGTGACAGAAACCCTTTAACTTGCAAATACAAACGTTATTACATACCTTTTTTTTCTTCCACACTGCATACTTGTCTGAAGACAGAAATATGCCTTCCTTGTGTAATGGATAGTCATTTTATTTTGGCCATAATATCCCCTTAAAGAGACTTTCCAGGATTAGCATGTTTTTTACAGGTAGACTTAAATAGTTGCCTCCTACCTCATGTACATCTTCACCATCACAAATCACTCTGGTATATTTCCATCCTCCATGTAGCACTTGCTATTCCTGTATTACTTCAAACCCATGATGAACTTACTTCTCCTTTCCAGCTAGTTTATAGCTCCTCCCACCCAGCTAGTTACATAGACACTTCACATCACTGTCCCTTACAACGCCCAATTTATAGCTCCTCCTACCTGGCTACTTAGACACTCACCTATCACTGCCCCAACACCCACCTAGTTTATAGCTCCTCCCACCCAGCTACTTACATAGACACTCCCCTATCACTGCCCCTATCACCACCCAGCTACTTTTCTAGCTCATCCCACCCAGCTAGGTACATACACTCTCTATCGCTGTCCCTTACAATGCCCAATTTATAGCTCCTCCCATCTGGCTACTTAGACACTCCCCTATCACTGTCCTTGTTGCTGTTTTGACACGCCCATATACATAACGGAACATAAAGATCCTGCATGGACAGGGTCATGTGACCACAGACCAGAAGATGGGAGCAATAAAGGTAAAAAAATAATACATTACAAAGATTCAGTATTACTTAAATTTACTTTAATGTGTATAATGTTAGGATAATTTGTGGTTAACTCTTTAATTTCCAGGTTCTGCACCTATCAGGATGGGGCAGAAAGTGGTTTGGGGTTATTATAAGGCACTTTAGGTAAACGTGGTTCTGGCCTGGGTCCAGATCAGTGCAACTTCCTTACCTTTGGAGTAACAATGAGGCTTTCTTCAGCATAACCAAACAAACTGTGTAAGAAGAAGAACATCATAACCAGCCCTGAGTGGATTTTCTCAGCCGTGTGGGTTATGCCAGCCAGGTAAAGCGAGTAGTGGGCTCTCAGCCCATGCAGAGTGGAGAAGAATAGTGCAGACAGATGGAAATATTGCGTGTGATCAAATCATTATGGGTATTTTTTTGCAGCATTTTTTCCAACCTATTTTGGTGAAACATTCCGGAGAATATTTCATAGATCATAAAAAAGCCTTTGTGGGAAACGGACCCTAAGGCTAGGGCTTCATAGCAGCATTGGTCTCTTATGAGTCACTGTAAAATTTCTGGCATTATATCGGTTGTAAGAATTCTGAACATGTTGGACTTCTTGCGCTTTAGGGCTGCAGCTAACGATTATTTGAATAATCGATTAGTTGCCGATTAATTTCTTCGATTAATCGGGAAAAACAACAAAATTACAAAACAAAGCGGTTTATATGATTTTACTTGAAAAATTATGTTCAACGGCCATATTAAAACAAATTGTGGGATGGCACTGTTATGGGGGGGATCTGTGGACGACACTATTATGGAGAGGGGCGATCTGTGGGTGGCGCTGTTATGGAGAGGGGCGATCTGTGGGTGGTGCTGTTATGGAGAGGGGGATATGTGCACTGTTATGGGGATAACAGTGCACAGATCCCTTTCCCCATAACAGTCCACAGTTCCCCCTTCCTCCTCATAACGGCCCCGGCCCTGCTGCTCACAGCAGACTAATCACTCACTGTATCTTTATTTTACCTTACAATCGTGACACTCCAGTAACAGGCAGAGCGGAGGGCGGCGTAACGTCACTTACTCACGTGACGCACTGCTCCGCCCACTTTATGAATGAAGGAGGTGGAGCAGGCGCGTCACATGAGTAAGTGACGTTGCTCCGCCCTCCGCTCTGCCTGTTAGTTGTTACTGGAGCGTCACGATTGTAAGGTAAAATAAAGATGCAGTGACTTAAAGTAAACCGCCCGCCCGCATAGCAACGAATCGGCGATTATTCAAGAACTGGATTCGTCGACATCAAATACAGTTATCGATTAATCGTTGCAGCCCTATTGCGTTTTTCCCATATACAGGAAACCTTGAGGTTGTGTGTGACTTTTTTGCTAAAACTGCAAATTGCTGATGAACGATTGTCGCCGTATGGGCTTTACAAAACCCCTTGTGTACATCAGTCTTCTCTACATAAAGATGTATACACATTACCACGTGATGGAATTTCCTGCTTCACTCATTTCAAAACTAGGAACCTCCATAATACAGTTTTCTGAAGTTCAAAGTAAAATAACAACTACTATCAGTGTGGTAATTTACCCTTCCCATAAGTATAATTTCATAAATGGTAATCGCTGATGTGTGAGAACTGATAGAAGGCATTGCTACATAGTCTTACAAAACAGACATTTATATTTAAAAAATAAAATAACTATTTTAAGATACTTGACAGTGTTACAATAGGCAAATACTTTGCCCCATACAAACATTACCACTACTGTGGGTAGGTGGACTGAGAATGTTTGTTTGTTTTTTAATACAATTGTCTTTTTGTCTTTGTTCAAAATCTATGCGTTACAGTATTATGTATTGAACTCCAGTATAGCTAACAGAAAAAACATCCATGTGCAAAGCTATTCTTTTCTTCGGTGTCCTTTCGGCAGCTATGGACCATTTGGGTGGTGGTAGGTTGTGATACTGAGTATGAAATACCTTGGCAGGGCTATATTCTTTTATAGTTGTAGACATTTCAGTCTGCCCCTGGAGACTAGTTGTTCCTTGAGGAACCCAAGGTCATGAAACAACTGATGAAAAAGATAGGACAGCACATTATGTGCCTGTTTGCACTAGTAAGCAAACACTCTTACTGGTAACTTTTCACACCATCTCAACAAATGTGGCCAAGACCCTGTGTCTGTATCTAACCATCGACACTTTTACTTCCTCAGGTGACTCCTCATGTACCTTTATGAATAGACAGTCGGTATTATCAGGGCTCACTTGCGTTCTTTTCTTTTCTTCCAGCATAGAGTTCTGTCATCGGGGCTCTGTGCCGGAAGAATCCTGATCAGTTTTATCCTAATGCATTCTGAATGGAGAGAAATCCGTTCAGGATCCATCAGGATGTCTTCAGTTCAGGACCGGAACGTTTTTTGGCCGGAGAAAATAACGCAGCATGCTGCGCTTTTTGCTTCGGCCAAAAATCCTGAACACTTGCCGCAAGGCCGGATCCGGAATTAATGCCCATTGAAAGGCATTGATCCGGATCCGGCCTTAAGCTAAACGTTGTTTCGGCACATTGCCGGATCCGACGTTTAGCTTTTTCTGAATGGTTCCGGCAAGTGAAGTACACGACGGATCCGGACAACGCAAGTGTGAAAGAGTCCTAAAACCATGTATTTTATTTATTTATTATTTTTTTCATTACACTATAGCCAAGATTTACTAATAGGTAGCAGACACATCAAAAAAGTAGCCAATTTGGCACAACTAGGGTTTCTACCATCTTTTCCAACACGCTTGAAAAAGGGGCGGAATTTAGTGGTGGACCATTAGTTGTGTCGGTATGGGGGCATCACAGCTCTGACATCTAATAAATTTATGTTAACAATTGCTCTATTTTCAATGAAAAGTAGAAATATATAGTAATATAATATCCCCTGCTATACTGTTTCCAAAAGAACATTTATTCACATCATAAATTTGGCACAGCAACACAAACGAATGACCGACTTAACTTGCTCTACATGATAAATGCTATTTGCTGAAGTGAGAGATCCCCTGTAATAGAAGGCACTTACTAATGTATTGTCATTGTACATATTGCTTTCTTTGCTGGCTTCATTAATTTTCCATCACATTGTAACAATGGAAACAAAAAGTGTACAACCACCCTGTGCGCTCCTGTGTGTGCGCTTTCACAGGAAATCTGTGTGAGGCGCGTCGAAGAGGAATGAATCGACTGCCTCCGGACCGCAATCCTGCGTGAGGCGGTTAAATAGGCATTGTAGCACATTACACATTATACACTGCTCATTTCCAGGGGTGACGGCTACCGCTGCTGGGTATGAGTGCCTATGCATGCTCCCACTGTCCGGGCCACCAGAAAGGCTGGCGCTTTTTCCTATAGTGTGCAAGCACAGTCCTCTGCGACGCGTCATCTCGCGGGACGCAAGATTTCCTGTGAACGTGCGCACAAAGGCTCCATTCAGACGTCCGTATGTGTTTTGCAGATCCACGGATCTGCAAAACACGGACACCGACAATGTGCTTTCCGTATTTTGCGGATCCGCACATTGCCAGAACTATATAGAAAATGCCTTTTCTTGTCCACAATTGCGAACAAGACTAGGACATGTTCTATAGGGTCTACAAAAAATGCAGTGTTCGCCCGATCAGGCCTGATCTTGTGCGCACACTTGCGTTCAGTCCGACCCACCGCAGTGACAGAAATATTTTTTTCTGATCACTGCAAAAACACCGTAAAATTGCTGCAGCGCTATAAAAAGATCACTTTTGAGGGGCATGTCGAGTTCATAGAAGAATTATTATATTTTTGGCACAAGTTAGCGTTATTTTTATTTTTAATATTTTTTTTTTTTTTTTTCTCATATTCCACTAACTTGTGAATCCAAATGCGTAAAAAAAATGTTACATTTATATTCCAGACTTCTTCTCACGCTTTAGGGCCCCTGATATGCCAGGGCAGTAAAAATACCCCACAAGTGACCCCATTTTGGAAAGAAGACACCCCAAGGTATTCCGTGAGGGGCATGGCGAGTTCCTAGAATATTTTTTTGTTTTTGGCACAAGTTAGGGGAAAATTTATTTATTTATTTACCGTATTTTTCGCCCTATAAGACGCACCGGCCCATAAGACGCACCTAGGTTTTTGGGGAGGAAAATAAGAAAAAAAACATTTTTAACCAAAAGGTGTGCTGTGGGTTTGGAACTAATGGTGGTCTGTGGATGGCACTATTACTGGGGATCTGTGGATGACTGACACTGTTATGGGGGGATCTGTGGATGACGGACACTGTTATAGGGGGGATCTGTGGATGACGGACACTGTTATAGGGGGGATCTGTGGATGACGGACACTGTTATAGGGGGGATCTGTGGATGACGGACACTGTTATGGGGGGATCTGTGGATGACGGACACTGTTATAGGGGGGATCTGTGGATGACGGACACTGTTATAGGGGGGAATCTGTGGATGACGGACACTGTTATAGGGGGGAATCTGTGGATGACGGACACTGTTATAGGGGGGAATCTGTGGATGACGGACACTGTTATAGGGGGGAATCTGTGGATGACGGACACTGTTATGGGGGGATCTGTGGATGACGGACACTGTTATGGGGGGATCTGTGGATGACGGACACTGTTATGGGGGGATCTGTGGATGACGGACACTGTTATGGGGGGATCTGTGGATGACGGACACTGTTATAGGGGGGATCTGTGGATGACGGACACTGTTATGGGGGGATCTGTGGATGACGGACACTGTTATAGGGGGGATCTGTGGATGACGGACACTGTTATAGGGGGGAATCTGTGGATGACGGACACTGTTATAGGGGGGAATCTGTGGATGACGGACACTGTTATAGGGGGGAATCTGTGGATGACGGACACTGTTATGGGGGGATCTGTGGATGACGGACACTGTTATGGGGGGATCTGTGGATGACGGACACTGTTATGGGGGGATCTGTGGATGACGGACACTGTTATGGGGGGATCTGTGGATGACGGACACTGTTATCGGGGGATCTGTGGATGACTGACACTGTTATGGGGGGGGGGGATCTGTGGCTTGCACTGTTACAGGGGGGGGTCTGTGGCTGACACTGTTACAGGGGGGATCCGTGGATGGCACTGTTATGGGCTGGGGGGGGGGGTCTGTGGGTGGCACTGTTATATATGTGCCATCCACAGACCCCCCAGCCCATAACAGTGCCATGCACAGACCCCCCCCCCCAGCCCATAACAGTGCCATTCACAGATCCCCCCCCCCCTGTAACAGTGCCATCCACAGATCGCAATCTGAACTGTCGACCCCCCCCCCCCGCCCGTCGCCGCACAAAATATAAGTTGTCATATTGAATTAATATTTATTAAACATGCCCCCCAACTCCTATTACTACCGTTCATCCTAATCGCTGCTGTAGAAATCAGACCGGCAGGACGGCCGGCCGGCGCGTCTCACTGACGTCACTTGCCTGCGCCGCCTACTTCATTCATAAAGTAGGCGGCGCAGGCACGTGACACGAGTTACGCTGCCGCCCGCCCGACTGGCCTGAGTTCTACAGCAGCGATTAGGAGGGAAGGTAGTAATAGCAGTTGGGGGACATGTTTAATAACTATTACTTCAATATGATTTCTTATATTAGTATACCAGAGCGGCGGGGCGGTGCTATACTACACTGACTGCACCGCCCTGCCGCTATTGCCGGCCCCCAGCTCCTCCCAGTCCCTCCCTGCTCACTGATACATCGCTGCCAGCGATGTAAAACTCCACGCATTCGCCCCATAAGACGCAGGGGCATTTCTCCCCCATTTTGGGGGAAGAAAAAGTGCGTCTTATGGGGCGAAAAATACGGTATTTATTATTTTTTTCCTCTTACAAAATCATTTTCCGCAAACTTGTGCCAAAAAAAAATAATATTCTAGGAACTCGCCATGCCCCTCACGGAATACCTTGGGGGTATCTTCTTTCCAAAATGGGGTCACTTGTGGGGTATTTATACTGCCCTGGCATTTTAGGGGCCCTAAAGTTTGATAAGAAGTCTGGAATCCAAATGCCTAAAAATGCCCTCCTAAAAGGTACTCATTGGAATTTGGGCCCCTTTGCGCACCTAGGCTGCAAAAAAAAGTGTCTCACGCCATACTCGAGAGAAGTAGAGCAATGTGTTTTGGGGTGTATTTTTACATATACCCATGCTGGGTGAGAGAAATATCTCTGTCAAATGACAACTTTGTATAAAAAAAAATGGGAAAAGTTGTCTTTTAGAGAGAGATTTCTCTCACCCAGCATGGGTATATGTAAAAAGACCCCCCAAAACACATTGCCCTACTTCTTCTGAGTACGGCGATACCACATGTGTGACACTTTTTTGCAGCCAAGATGCGCAAAGGGGCCAATTTCCAATGAGTACTTTCAGGATTTCACAGGGCATTTTTACGAATTTGGATTCCAAACTACTTCTCACGCTGCCATGGCAGTATAAATACCCCATTTTGGAAAGAAGACACCCTAAGGTATTCCATGCGGGGTATGGTTAGTTCATGTAAAAATTTTTATTTTTGTCCCAAGTTAGCGGAAAATTTTTTTTTTTTATATATATATATATATATATATATATATATATATATATATATATATATATATATATATATATATATATATATATATATATATTTATATATATTATATATAAAAAAAAATTTCCGCTAACTTGGGACAAAAAAAAAAATTCCATGAACTCACTATGCCCATCAACGAATACCTTAGGGTGTCTACTTTCCGAAATGGGGTCATTTGTGGGGTGTTTCTACTGTCTGGGCATTGTAGAACCTCCAGGAAACATGACAGGTTCTCAGAAAGTCAGAGCTGCTTCAAAATGCAGAAATTCACATTTTTTTGCACCATAGTTTATAAATGCTATAACTTTTACCCAAACCAATAAATATACACTTATTGCATTTTTTATCAAAGACATGTAGAACAATAACTTTAGAGATAAATTTATATAGAAATGTAGTTTTAATTGAAAAATTTTACAACCGAAAGTGAAAAATTACTTTGTTTGGAAACATTTCGGTCAATTTCGATTAATATAAAAAAAAAAAAGTAAAAATGTCAGCAGCAATGAAATACCACCAAATGAAAGCTCTATTAGTGAGAAGAAAAGGAGGTAAAATTCATTTGGGTGGTAAGATGTATGACTGAGCAATAAACCGTGAAAGTAGTGTAGTGCAGAATTGTAAAAAGTGGTCTGGTCATTAAAAGGGTTTAAGCTAGTGGAGCTGAGGTGGTTAATGCGTTATGAGTGTCAAAATACAGATGACTACCTCTCTAATTCACTTGCCTCCCCCATCCCATACACGTGCATGTGTGTGCTCTGAATAGAAGAGGAGATGAATCTGCTACTTAAGACCTTATGCACACGACCATGTGTATTTTGCGGTCCGCAAAAAATACGGATCCGCTAAAAATCCGTATTTTGCAGAACTGGCCCCTAATAGAACAGTACTATCCTCGTCCGTAATGAGGACAATAATGGGACATGTTCTATTTATTTGCAGAACGGAAATACGGACATACGGAAACGGAACACACACAGAGTAACTTCCGTGTTTGTTTATTTATTTTTTTTGCGGACCCATTGAAGTAGAAAAAAATGGAACGGACACTGAAAGAAAAGAAGTTTGTGTGCATGAGCCCTAACTTACAGAAAGCAAAGGGATTGAACATGTTGAACTCCTTATTTTCTCCAACATCGGGGGGATAGATGGAAGGTCTCCATACCCAAGGATAATTCAGCTGGTATACTGTAAAGTGTATGGCTAGCTATAGTCTTATGACATTGAGTGCTCATTGTCATGTAGAACATTTATCACTTCTGCATATCAATGAGGTGACTTCTCCAATTCTCAGTCCTCTTCAGTTGCAAAACCACAAGTATTCTCTTCTCCCTATGAATACTTCTTTCCATTTGAAATGTAGTGTGCTTCAGTATATCTACCTGAAACAACCTGCACATACAGTACAGACCAAAAGTTTGGACACACCTTCTCATTCAAAGAGTTTTCTTTATTTTTCATGACTATGAAAATTGTAGATTCACACTGAAGGCATCAAAACTATGAATTAACACAAGAACCTAGAATATGACATTTTCAGTTGTTTCACACATTTTTGTTATGTATATAATTATATACATAACAAAAAGTGTGAAACAACTGAAAATGTCATATTCTAGGTTCTTCAAAGTAGCCACCTTTTGCTTTGATTACTGCTTTGCACACTCTTGGCATTCTCTTGATGAGCTTCAAGAGGTAGTCACCTGAAATGGTTTTCACTTCACAGGTGTGCCCTGTCAGGTTTAATAAGTGGGATTTCTTGCCTTATAAATGGGGTTGGGACCATCAGTTGCGTTGTGGAGAAGTCTGGTGGATACACAGCTGATAGTCCTACTGAATAGACTGTTAGCTGCTTTTTTCTTGCCATAATACAAATTCTAAGTAAAGAAAAACTAGTGGCCATCATTACTTTAAGAAATGAAGGTCAGTCAGTCCAGAAAATTGGGAAAACTTTGAAAGTGTCCCCAAGTGCAGTCACAAAAACCATCAAGCGCTACAAAGAAACTGGCTCACATGCTGACCGCCTCAGGAAAGGAAGACCAAGAGTCACCTCTGCTGCGGAGGATAAGTTCATCCGAGTCACCAGCCTCAGAAATCGCAGGTTAACAGCAGCTCAGATTAGAGACCAGGTCAATGCCACACAGAGTTCTAGCAGCAGACACATCTCTAGAACAACTGTTAAGAGGAGACTGGGTGAATCAGGCCTTCATGGTAAAATATCTGCTAGGAAACCATTGCTAAGGACAGGCAACAAGCAGAAGAGACTTGTTTGGGCTAAAGAACACAAGGAATGGACATTAGACCAGTGGAAATCTGTGCTTTGGTCTGATGAGTCCAAATTTGAGATCTTTGGTTCCAACCACGTGTCTTTGTGCGACGCAGAAAAGGTGAACGGATGGACTCTACATGCCTGGTTCCCACCGTGAAGCATGGAGGAGGAGGTGTGATGGTGTGGGGGTGCTTTGCTGGTGACACTGTTGGGGATTTATTAAAAATTGAAGGCATACTCAACCAGCATGGCTACCACAGCATCTTGCAGCGGCATGCTACTCCATCCGGTTTGCGTTTAGTTGGACCATCATTTCTTTTTCAACAGGACAATGACCCCAAACACACCTCCCAGGCTGTGTAAGGGCTATTTGACCATGAAGGAGAGTGATGGGGTGCTGCGCCAGATGACCTGGCCTCCACAGTCACCGGACCTGAACCCAATAGAGATGGTTTGGGGTGAGCTGGACCGGAGAGTGAAGGCAAAAGGGCCAAAGAGTGCTAAACATCTCTGGGAACTCCTTCAAGACTGTTGGAAGACCATTTCAGGTGACTACCTCTTGCAGCTCATCAAGAGAATGCCAAGAGTGTGCAAAGCAGTAATCAAAGCAAAAGGTGGCTACTTTGAAGAACCTAGAATATGACATATTTTCAGTTGTTTCACACTTTTTTGTTATGTATATAATTCCACATGTGTTAATTCATAGTTTTGATGCCTTCAGTGTGAATCTACAATTTTCATAGTCATGAAAATAAAGAAAACTCTTTGAATGAGAAGGTGTGTCCAAACTTTTGGTCTGTACTGTATACTAATAAAAGTGAAACCCTACAGAATTACTCAGAGGACAATGGAGATGAAGCTGATAGGTTTTGCTTTTCAGTTGTTATAATGTGTGGGTTTTTAACTTTGTGATAAATGTAAAATTGTGCTTTAACGTGATTATTTTACAAAGTTCTTTTATTATATATATTTGGAAAGGGCCTAGACTTGTTTCACACCTTTGCATGAAACCGGGAACAACCTTAGGCCTCATGCACACAACAGTATGTATTTTGCGGTCCGCAAATAATGCGGATGACGTCCATGTGCCCCTAATAGAACAGTACTATTTTTGTACATAATGCGGACAATAATGGGACATTTTCAATTTTTTTTGCGGAACGGACATACGGAAACAGAATGCACACGGAGTAACTTGCGTTTTTTCGGAATGAATGGTTCCGTATACGGTCCGCAAAAAAAACCCTAAACGGAACGGACATGGTAAGAAAATGTTTGTGTGCATGAGGCCTTAGGCCTCTTGCACATGAACTTTTTTTTTTCTTTCCTTTTACATTCCATTTTCTGCGTTCCGTATATGGAACCATTCATTTCAATGGATCCGCAAAAAAAAACGGAAGGTACTCTGCATGCCTTCCCTTTCCGTTCAAAGATAGAAAATGTCCTATTATTGTCCGCTTAACGGACATGGATAGTACTGTTCTATCAGGGGCCAGCTGTTCAGTTCCGTCAAAAACGGAATGCACACGGACATCATCTGTATTTTTGCGGACCGCAAAATACTGAAAAAGCCATACGATCGTGTGCAAGAGGCCTTACTAATTCTTTTTTGCCGTGCGCTGCCAGCATTCCATCCGGCCTCATTCATTATAATGGGTGCCGGCTGAGATCCAGCCGCAACCAGGCAAATATGCCGGACAAATAACTGCATGCAGCATTTATTGTCACGCTCCTTTGCATATTTACCGGCATGTGGCTGGATCTCCGCCAGCCTCCATTATAGTGATTGTGGACCAGCAGAATGCTGGCTGTGCCCGGCAAGGATGGATCCGACAGGCTGTTTCCAACTTGAACAGCCTACCGGATCTGTAAGTTAGCCCATTGCTTTATCTTTACATATGTGTATATAGCAAAACATGTATGCACATATCATACAAGTACAACAGGTTAATAGTTTAAACATATTTCACATAAAAATAGCATATTGAGGAAATATGGACATCATTTCTACAAATGTGTCCATACATAACAACCACTACTCCATTCATTGTCTGTAGAACAGTCCAATACAGAGCTTGGATTAACTCCATCAGTTCCATAGAAGTTACTTGACACCTGTGCACTACTGGTCCATTCACACAGGACTCGGGGACTCCAGTTTTCATAATTTTGGGGAAAACCTATGAGTGGGAAACCCCTTAAGGCCTCATGCCCACAACCGTATTTTGTTTCCATGTCCGATCCGTTTTTTTTTTTTGTGGATAGGATGCAGACCCATTCATTTCAATGGGTCCGTAAAAAAAACACGGACAGCACACGCAGTGCTGTCCGCATCAGTATGTCTGTTCCGTTGGTCCGCAAAAAAAATAGTGCATGTCCTATTTTTTTCTAGTTTATCTAGCCTTTTCGAGCTGCCGACATGCGCTGCTAGATCGCCGCCAGCACGTCCGCAATGTACATTCCCCATAGCTGCGAGTAGTTTTATTTAGGAAAAAAAAACATTTTACATATATGTAAATGAGGCAAGTAAGGAGCCCCAGGGGCTGTTACAATTTTTTTTCTGGAGCCCAGCCACGCCCACTGTGAGGGAGCCCAGCACCGCCCGCATCCTCCGAATCTCCTCTTTGCTCCCGGACGTCGCAAAGTTAGAGCGCTGTAATCTCGCAGCTAGTGCATGCACAGTTCGTTCCCTGAGGCTGATGCCAGCACAGAGAAGGAACACTATGCCGGCATTGACAGGCGCTCTAACTTGGTGACCTCGGGGAGCGAGGAGGAGATTCGGAAGATGCGGGGCGGTGCTGGGCTCCTTCAGAGTGGGTGTGGCTGGGCGCCAGAAACTTTAGTAACAGCCCCTTGGGCTCCTTACTTGCCTTATTCATACATATATATATTTTCTTTGCCTATATAAAAGCACTCAGAGCTATGGGGGAATGTATATTGCGGATGTGCTAGCAGCACATGTCCGCAGTTCTATAGGCAGAATCCCTTTAAGAAGACATGCTTTAACAATAATTTTTCAGCTGTTCAGTGTCAGTGAAACACGGATGCAACACGTACAGCAAAATCCGGACACAAGGAACCAACACGGATCCTTCACGGATGCATCACTGACCACCTGCTCACGGATTTGAGCACGGACGTGTGAATGAAGATTTACAGGGAGACCTGCAGCATAAAGGACACACTGTCTGAAGAAAGCCCCTTTAAAAAAACAGTACACATCTACTGACATTCAGCAGTTAAGTGCCATTACGGACACATCACTGCAGCAGGCATTAATTGGCTGGCAGTGGCAATGTGTATGTATGTAGACAGCAAGTCACACTTCCTCCCGGTTCCAGTGGAGCAGGAACTGGGAGGCTCCAACAAGATGTGTTTTTTTTGGGTAACTACTTTTCCAGCTCATCCTTCGTGACAGCACCACATGAGGTTGTTCCCCTTTGACCTTCTTGGGACAGGAAACAGAGGTTAAAAGGTCCCTCCAACCTCCACTCACCAGTTTTCTTTATGTGGTTGGTAAGGGAAATATGGCTTTTAGCCAGAACCTCATCCTGATAACCACACAAATATGCCTAATAATTGGACCCAGTGGTATTCACCCATTCAGTATGGCCAGTAGCATTGTGTCACTTGTTAGCATATCTAAGGCAGTTGAACAGCATAGCGTCACAGGGTGGAGTCTATGGTGGGGGGCTGGGACACAGCAAGATATAGATGAAAGTTGGGAGTGAGGCTTGGGCTTCTCTTCCTGGACACCGATGGATGCAGGAGCAAGCTAAGTTATATGTGCGCTTATGTGGGTATGTATATAAGTATAATATCCCAGAAGACTTTATATGTCTACATATAAATTGCAGTCTGCAATTGTATTACCAGTTAGATTATATATGCTGTTTATGCATGAGTCTTTATATGTACATATACTAATGGTCAGGTACTGGATGTGAGTTGGTTAGAAGAGTAGATCCAGTAGACTGTATATTAGTGGACTCTGGATTTACTGTACAGTCGTGGCCAAAAGTTTTGAGAATGACACAAAAATATTAGTTTTCACAAAGTTTGCTGCTAAACTGCTTTTAGATCTTTGTTTCAGTTGTTTCTGTGATGTAGTGAAATATAATTACAAGCACTTCATAAGTTTCAGAGGCTTTTATTGACAATTACATGACATTTATGCAAAGAGTCAGTATTTGCAGTGTTGGCCCTTCTTTTTCAGGACCTCTGCAATTCGACTGGGCATGTTCTCAATCAACTTCTGGGCCAATTCCTGACGGATAGCAACCCATTCTTTCATAATCACTTCTTGGAGTTTGTCAGAATTAGTGGGTTTTTGGTTGTCCACTTGCCTCTTGAGGATTGACCACAAGTTCTCAATGGGATTAAGATCTGGGGAGTTTCCAGGCCATGGACCCAAAATGTAAACGTTTTGGTCCCTGAGCCACTTAGTTATCACTTTTGCCTTATGGCACGGTGCTCCATCGTGCCGGAAAATGCATTGTTCTTCATCAAACTGTTGTTGGATTGTTGGAAGACGTTGCTGTTGGAGGGGAATTTGGTACCATTCTTTATTCATAGCTGTGTTTTGGGGCAAAATTGTGAGTGAGCCCACTCCCTTGGATGAGAAGCAACCCCACACATGAATGGTCTCAGGATGCTTTACTGTTGGCATGACACAAGACTGATGGTAGCGCTCACCTTTTCTTCTCCAGACAAGCCTTTTTCCTGATGCCCCAAACAATCGGAAAGGGGCTTCATCGGAGAATATGACTTTGCCCCAGTCCTCAGCAGTCCATTCACCATATTTTCTGCAGAAGACCAATCTGTCCCTGATGTGTTTTTTTGGGAGAGAAGTGGCTTCTTTGCTGCCCTTCTTGACACCAGGCCATCTTCCAAAAGTCTTTGCCTCACTGTGCGTGCAGATGCGCTGACACCTGCCTGCTGCCATTCCTGAGCAAGCTCTGCACTGGTGGCACTCCGATCCTGCAGCTGAATCCTCTTTAGGAGACTATCCTGGCACTTGCTGGACTCTCTTGGACGCCCTGAAGCCTTCTTAACAAGAATTGAACCTCTTTCCTTGAAGTTCTTGATGATCCTATAAATTGATTGAGGTGCAATCTTAGTAGCCACAATATCCTTGCCTGTGAAGCCATTTTTATGCAACGCAATGATGGCTGCACGCGTTTCTTTGCAGGTCACCATGGTTAACAATGGAAGAACAATGATTTCAAGCATCACCCTCCTTTTTAGGCTACTTTCACACTTGCGTTCAGAGCGGATCCGTCTGAGACGGATACGCTCATATAATGCAGACGGTGGCTCAGTTCAGAATGGATCCGTCTGCATTATATTGTTAAAAAATGTCGGATCCGTCCCCCATTGACTTTCAATGTAAAGTCTGGACGGATCCGTTTGAAGATTGAGCCATAGTGTGTCATCTTTAAACGGATCCATCCCCATTGACTTACATTGTAAGTCTGGACGGATCCGCTTGCCTCCGCACGGCCAGGCGGACACCAAAACGCTGCAAGCAGCGTTCAGGTGTCCGCCTGCTGAGCGGAGCGGAGGCTGAACGCTGCCAGACTGATGCATTCTGAGTGGATCCGCGTCCACTCAGAATGCATTAGGGCAGTACGGATGCGTTCGGGGCCGCTTGTGAGCCCCTTCAAACGGAGCTCACAAGCGGACACCCGAACGCTAGTGTGAAAGTAGCCTAACAGGTCAAGTCTGCCATTTTAACCCAATCAGCCTGACATAATGATCTCCAGCCTTGTGCTTGTCAACATTCTCACCTTAGTTAACAAGACAATTACTGAAATGATCTCAGAAGGTCCTTTCAATGACGGCAATGAAATGCAGTGGAAAGTTTTTTGGGGGGATTAAGTTAATTTTCATGGCAAAGAAGGACTATGCAATTCATCTGATCACTCTTCATAACATTCTGGAGTATATGCAAATTGCTATTATAAAAACTTAAGCAGCAACTTTTCCAATTTTCTATATTTATGTAGTTCTCAAAACTTTTGGCCAAGGCTGTATATACATACACATTATTAGCCACATTTGCTTAGCATCCAGGGTGGACAGGAACTGAGGTGGCTGTGTGTGGTGGTGTCCTCTATGTATTATGTTATCTGTATCTTTATATATAATGTCCATTGCTTTGTCATCTCTATGTTATCAGTAAACTATTTTTATATATAAGTATCTGCGAGGGTTGTGTGTTGCTCCTGGGGTATATGAAGTACTGGAGGAGGTGTAATTATACACAGAATAATCAGGTTGTATGAGAAACAAGGGCAACATGCTAGGAATAGAATAGAAGGGATGGAAAACGGAGATATACATAAATCTCCATTTTCCAAGAGGCTAAAATCCCCTCTTCAGTGGTGATAACTTTAAGGCTACTTTCACACTAGCGTTCGATCGGATCCGTTCTGAACGGATCCGCTCATATTAATGCAGACGGTGGCTCCGTTCAGAACGGATCCGTCTGCATTATATTGTCAAAAAATGTCTAAGTGTGAAATTAGCCTGAACGGATCCGTCCAGGCTTTTACATTGAAAGTCAATAAGGGACGGATCCATTTCAAGATTGAGCCATAGTGTGTCATCTTCAAACTGATCCGTCCCCATTGACTTACATTGTAAGTCTGGATGGATCCGCACGCCTCCGCACGGCCAGGCGGACACACGAACGCTGCAAGCAGCGTTCAGGTGTCCGCCTGCTGAGCGGAGGCTGAACGCTGCCAGACTGATGCACTCTGAGCGGATCCGCATCCACTCAGAATGCATTGGGGCTGGACGGAAGCGTTTGGGTCCGCTTGTGAGCCCCCTCAAACGGAGCTCACAAGTGGACAGCCGAACGCTAGTGTGAAAGTAGCCTAAAACGCTTTGACTTATCCAGGCCATTCTGAAATTGTGTTTTTTTTTTTTTTGTTTTTTTTTTTGTCACACATTGTACTTCATGGTAAAATGGAGTAAAAAAAAAATCATTTTTATTTATAACAAAATACCAATTTTGCAAAATTTTTGGAAAAATTAGCAAATTTCCAAGTTTAAATTTCTCTACTTCTATAATACATATTAATACCTACAGAAATAGTTATTACTTTACATTTCCCATATGTCTTCTTCATGTTAGGATCATTTTAGGAATGACATTTTATTTTTGGGGGATGTTACAAGGCTTAGAAGTTTAGAAGTAAATCTTGAAATTTCTCCGAAATTTTCAAAAAAACTTTTTAAGGACCAGTTCAGGTCTGAAGTCACCTTGTGAAGCTTACATGATAGAAACCACCCAAAAATGACCTCATTCTAGAAACTACACCCCTCGAGGTATTCAAAACTGATTTTACAAACAACGTTAACCCTTTAGGTGTTCCACAAGAATTAATGGAAAATGGAGATACAATTTCAACATTTCACTTTTTTTGGCAGATTTTCCATTTTAATATTTTTTTTCCAGTTACAAAGCAAGGGTTAACAGCCAAACAAAACTGATTATTTATGGCCCTGATTCTGTAGTTTACAGAAACACCCCATATGTGGTTGTAAACTGCTGTACGGGCACACAGCAGGGCGCAGAAGGAAAGGAATGCCATACGGTTTTTGAAAGGCAGATTTCTCTAGGCAGTTTTTTTTTTTTTTTTACACCATGTCCCATTTGAAGCCCCATATTACACTTTTTGTGAGGCAAGGTAACAAGAAATAGCTTTTTTGGCACTATGTATTTTTGGTTATTTACAACATTCATCTGACAGGTTAGATCATGTGGTATTTTTATAGAGCAGGTTGTCACGGACGTGACGATACCTAATATGTATACCATTTTTTTTTTTATTTATGCATTGCACAATGATTTCATTTTTGAAACAAAAAAAAATCATGTTTTAGTGTCTCCATAGTCTGAGAGCCATATTTTTTTCAGTTTTTGGGCGATTATCTTAGGTAGGGTCTCATTTTTTTGTGGGATGAAATGACGGTTTGATTGGCACTATTTTGGGGTGCATATGACTTTTTGGTCGCTTGCTGTTACACTTTTTGTAATGTAAGATGACAAAAAATGGCATTTTTTTTTTTTTACACTGTTTTTATTTTTTACGGTGTTCATCTGAGGGGTTAGGTCATGTGATATTTTTATAGAGCCGGTCGATACAGACGCGGCGATACTTAATATGTATACTTTTTTTATTTTTTATGTAAGTTCTACACAATAACAGCTTTTTTAAAACAAAAAAATTATTATTTTTTGTCTCCCATATTCTGAGCCATAGTTTATTTTTTATTTTTTAGGTGATTGTCTCAGGTAGGGGCTCATTTTTTGCGGGATGAGGAGGTGACGGTTAGATTGGCACTATTTTGGTGGGCGTAAGCCTTTTTGATCGCTTGCTGTTGTACTTTTTATGATTTAAGGTGACAAAAAAAGTGCTTTATTTAGCACAGTTTTTACTTTTCTATGGTGTTCATCTGAGGGGTTAGGTCATGTGATATGTTTATAGAGCTGGTCAATACGAACGCGACGATACCTAATATCTCTATGTCTTTTCCCTATTTTTTTTTCTTACAATTTTTTTTCACTTTTATTTTTGGAAAAGGACGCTCTTTTTATTTTATTTTTTTACTTGAAACTTTTAATTTTTTTTTCACTTTTTTTTTTGTCCTACTATGGGACAGGGTCTGATCCTTGTTTCAATACAGCACAATACATCTGTATTGTGCTGTATTGAACTGTTAGTGTCTAACACTGTAAGACGCTAACAGTTGCCTAGGAGCAACAGCAGTGCGGGGACCCGATGTATGAGGTGAGGGAGCACAAACCTTCCATATGCCGAGGTCAGCGCTGACTGTGGCATATGAGGGGGTTAATCGACCGGCATCAGCGTTATCGCCGATGCTGGTGGATGCAGCAGGGATCCGCAGTCGGTAACCGCCGGATCTCTGCTGCTGATCGGGGGGACCGCACGCGGGGGGAGGAACGACTGCAGGACGAGAACGCTCGTCCTCGAGCACTAGGTGCCGGCGATTGAGGACGAGCATTCTCGTCCTGGGTCGTTAAGAGGTTAATGGAGTTCATCAGGATCGCGCCTCAGGCGCCTGAAACAGTCAGCATCTGGATGGGGCCTTGCCTCCTTACCAATGCTCCGTATGCAAGTGTTGACAGATGCTGCATGATAATATTGGTGCTTACTTTAGCAGCACATACTCCAAGACTGGTAAGTAAACCATGCATGTGTTTAACCAGCTGGATTGCCTCAACAGTTCTAATTACTTTGGCTCTAAAATGGGAGCTCAGATGATGGTAGCATCACCTGTTTCTTTAATGAGGACTAAATGTGGAGTTAAAATCTTCAGGCTGCATTTAATTGACAAGGTCGCCGACTTAAATCTCTCAGGCTAGCAACCTGGCTTAGTATGTCTGACTTGATTCCTTATGTAGGAAAAATTTACTCTGTGGCCGGGGGTGCAGCCTCATGGCCTCTGTGGCCGGGGGTGCAGCCTCATGGCCTCTGTGGCCGGGGGTGCAGCCTCATGGCCTCTGTGGCCGGGGGTGCAGCCTCATGGCCTCTGTGGCCGGGGGTGCAGCCTCATGGCCTCTGTGGCCGGGGGTGCAGCCTCATGGCCTCTGTGGCCGGGGGTGCAGCCTCATGGCCTCTGTGGCCGGGGGTGCAGCCTCATGGCCTCTGTGGCTGGGGGTGCAGCCTCTTTCCCCCTACTGGTGTCATGACACAAGTAACAAGGTAGGAGGCAGGAAGTTAAGTTAAAGCTAAAGGGGTCCTAAAGTGAAGACCTCAGGTAAGGACCCAGTGTGACAGGAGTAGCCTACCGTGCCTATTTACGATATACAGTTTAGCGCAAAGTAGGGCTGCACGATGTATCGAAAAAATAATCGAATCGCGTTAATCGCCAAATGCGATATGGCGATTTGGCCGACCCGAAAATGCAGCGATTATATATGAAGGGTCCTCGCGCACATAACTGGCGCTTTGTGTAAATTATTTTACTACTGTGTGAAACAAGCTCTCTCTGACTCCTATTGATAAAATAGCCAGCCTCTGTACTCACTATTACGATGAATGCACTGCAGCGAACGGCACTTACGGAACGGAACTTAGTAACGCTCCTGCTTCCTGAAGTGGGAGGAGCGTTACCAAGTCACGTCAGTCATGCGCCGGCGGCCACCTCGCTGCCGCTCGCTGCAGTGCATTCATAGTACTGTGACAGTGAGTACAGATACAGACTACAGAGGCTGGCCATTTTATCAATAGGAGAGAGCTTGTTTCACACAGTAGTAAAATACTTCACACACAAAGCCAGTTATGTTTATTGCAGTTTAGGACACATAGGGCAATGAGGGGGACCAGCATAAGATGCTATATGTGTGTCTTATGCTGGCCCTCCTCATGGCCCTATGTGTCATAGCACACATCCCCTATAACAGTGCCATCCACAAGTCCCCCATAAGTGTCCTCCACAGATCTCCCCCACAGAACGGCGTCCTCCACAGATCTCCCCCACAGAACGGCGTCCTCCACAGATCTCCCCCACAGAACGGCGTCCTCCACAGATCTCCCCCACAGAACGGCGTCCTCCACAGATCTCCCCCACAGAACGGCGTCCTCCACAGATCCCCCCCCCCACAGAACGGCATCCTCCACAGATCCCCCCCCCCCCCCCACAGAACGGCATCCTCCACAGATCCCCCCCCCCCACAGAACGGCATCCTCCACAGATCCCCCATAACTATGTCATACCCAGCCGCGTCAGCGGCTCATATGGGAAAATCCAAGCAAATAGAACTCTAGCACAATTCCCTTTAAAATATCACATCGCATATTGTTATCGCAATTTATAGGGCCCTAATCGCAATTGCACAAAATTCCCATATCGTGCAGCCCTAGCGCAAAGCTGTATTGGAGCCACATTCCTCCAGGGACAATGTGGACATTAATAGAAATTGTATGTAATTCAAGGAGTGCAAGACATATATATGCATACTGGCTATGTCAATTATAGGGTATAGTATACTCTACATCTGGAGATAGTATGGGTCAGCCTGAAGTTCAGGAACATTTAGTAAAGATCCTACCCAAACCTGTTATAATGGGGGGCAGCACCATCCTGGCTGGGAATTCTTGTATGGATTACAGCTATCCCTTCTATGGCAATAAATTGGTATATCTATCTCAGGAAAAGTGTTTTTTCACTAAATGTCAACTTAAGCCCAACTAAACAGTTCTCTATGTTATTCTATCTATTTGTACCTAATGGTGTTAATGTCATGAACATTAGGGACCCTGCCTTCTTTGCACCTAATACCCATAACCTCAAGGGCACCTCGGAAGGAGACTCCCTTCACTGCACGCCTACCCAGGGAGCTCCGAAACGGCAATAGACTGTGCATTCCTCTGTCCACATTCACACTTACAGCCATGCTCACACATATAAGCTGCGGCTATGTATGCTGCACAGGTCCTGTAACCTTTTGCCACTCCTCAGTCCCCGTGTCTCCCGGCTAGTTCCGTGAAACCCTTAGGCCTCTTTCACACGGGTATCAGGTTTTTTCCCGGATTAGATGCGGGTGCGTTGCGGGAAAATGCACGATTTTTCTGCGCGAGTGCAAAACATTGTAATGCGTTTTGCACGCACGTGAGAAAAATCGGCATGTTTGGTCAGGGCTGTGGAGTCTGTAGATAAATGCTCCGACTCAGACTCCTCAGTTTTTTGTACTTCCGACTCTTCTGTATTTAATATGCGAATGTATTTTATACATTCCTTGAAGGAAAGAAAGAAGTTCTTCTAAGGCTGAGTTCACACCAGCGTTCAGCCTTTCCGTTCTCCTGCTCCGTTATAGGAGCAGGAGAACGGAAAGGACGGATTGGGCACTTAACTGAGACGAGCGGAGCCTATGGACCCCATAGACTATAATGGAGTCCGTTAGGTTTACGCTCAGAAAATGATTTTGGAGCGGAGACAAAAGTAGTGCATGCAGGACTTTTGTCTCCGCTCCAAAATCATTTTCTGAGCGTAAACCTAACGGACCCCATTATAGTCTATGAGGTCCGTAGGCTCCGCTCGTCTCAGTTATGTGCCCAATCTGTCCTTTCCGTTCTCCTGCTCCTATAACGGAGCAGGAGAACGGAAAGGCTGAACGCTGGTGTGAACTCAGCCTTAGAAGAACTTCTTTCTTTCCTTCAAGGAATGTATAAAATACATTCGCATATTAAATACAGAGGAGTCGGAAGTACAAAAAACTGAGGAGTCTGAGTCAGAGCATTTATCTACAGACTCCACAGCCCTGACCAAACATGCCGATTTTTCTCACGTGCGTGCAAAACGCATTACAATGTTTTGCACTCGCGCAGAAAAATCGTGCATTTTCCCGCAACGCAAAGGCTGAACGCTGATGTGAATGAGGCCTAAGCTCTTCTACCACAGAGAGGTAGTTGGGCAGAAGCTGCTACCTTCTCCTTTGTGTGCTGATCTTCTGCTGAAGATAGGGCAGTGGGAGGATCCAGGAAGGGACATTTATTTTAAAACATGATTTCCCTAGAAGAATCCCATAGTCATGTTTAAAGTTTAAGATAACATTCTGAGTTTAAACGTTTTATAGCCTTAGCTGAATGACAGCAGTTTTTCCAATGGTTTACAGCTTCAGTCTTGAACTATTGACCCTCCATTCCCTTCACTTATACAGGTGTCTCTAGTCCTGCAAAACACATATTTACTTAATCCCTTATCAGTGAGACTTGTGAGAGGCGAGGTAAACCATGGACATTGTGTTCCCTGTAACATCAGAACACAACACAATGGAAAGTATAGGTATTGCCACTCCTAATTGTGCATTGCGTGCCATATAGTGAAGCATATGAAAAGCATGCTTCTTCACATCACTGAACGCGTTTGTTTTGCAGTTACGTGAGGCACTGCATGCATTGGCCTTTATTCTTACAGTAGAGAAGTCATTAATTATAACTGTTTATGAATTCGGACATTTAAACTTGCTTTTTTTTTTTTATTCCAATTTAAATTTAGTAGGAGTCGGAGTCGGTTCACTTTTAGCCGACTCCGACTCCAGGTACCCAAAATTGACTCCGACTCCTCGACTTCGACTCCACAGCCCTGTGTTTGGTAACCAAACCTGAACTTCTTCACAGAAGTTCGGGTTTGGGTTAGGTGTTCTGTATTATTTTCCCTTTTAACATGGTTATAAGGGAGAATAATAGCATTCTTAATACAGAATGGCTTCTCTGCTGTCTTCTATCTTCAGGACCAAGGTAAAGGACCTGTGGTGACGTCACTGCGCTCATCACATGGTCTGTCAAATTACCTTTTACCATGGTGATGGATCATGTGACGGACCATGTGATGAGTGCAGTGACGTCACCACAGGTCCTTTACCCAGGTCCTGAAGACGGACGAGAAGCCGCGCTGCGCGAACAAGTGGATTAAGGAGAGGTAAATTATTATTATTTTTTAACCCCTCCAGCCCTATTGTACTATGCATTCTGTATTAAGAATGCTATTATTTTCCATTATAACAATGTTATAAGGGAGAATAATAATGATCGGGTCTCCATCCTGATCGTCTCCTAGCAACCGTGCGTGAAAATCGCACCGCATCCGCACTTGCTTGCGGATGCTTGCGATTTTCACGCAGTCCCAGGGCTCCAGACTAAAAAAGATATCAAGGAGCCATTGGCTCCTAACCTGAAAAATTTAGGAGCCAAACTAAAAAATTTTGTTGCCAAATTTAAAATACTTATAATTACGGTATAATAATAAAAAAATAAAAAAACACACGTCTTATCTAGCGTTGTCACGATAACAAAATTTTGACTCTATTTCGATACCATAAAAAAGTATTGCGATACTCGATACCACGTGAAAAAATAAAACGCCAAAAAAGCTTTGTGCATTCCAGAATTTATGGAACGTCTGGACCATAATAGAACAGTCCTATCCTAATTTTAGTTGGGACAAGGTGACCAAAAAATGGCAAATTGCACTTTTTTATTTTTTTCTGCTACGGCGTTCACCGCATAGGAGAAATTTTTAAATATTTTAATACGTCACACTTATTCGGGCGTGGCGATGTTAATTTTTTTTTGTTTATATATTTTATATGTAAAATTGGGCAAGGGGGTGATTTAAACTTAATATTTTGGTGTTTTTTTTTTTTTACTTTTTTTTTTTTTTTTTTATTACTTTTTATTTAGTACCTTTTTACCCCCTTAGGGGCTACCTGGGATCTTTCATCCCTTGTCCTATTCACCCTGATAGAGCTCTATCAGGGTGAATTTGCAACCATTTTGGTCGCCATCTGGAGTCCCATTCAGTTCTATGGGGCCTGCATTGTGTGAAAAACGCACAAAATAGAGCTTGCTGCGATTTTCACGCAACGTACAAGTGATGCGTGAAAATCACCGCTCATGTGCACAGCCCCATAGAAATGAATAGGTCCGGATTCAGTGCGGGTGCAATGCGTTCACCTCACCTTCTTCTATTTTTTTCGGGAACGGAAGTGCGGGTCCGCAATTCCGTGTCCGGGCAGCACATCGTGCTGCCCCATAGGAATGAATGGGTCCGCAATTGCGGACGTGTAAATGGAGCCTTAGAGCGAGTCGCTTTTACGCAATGGTACTTACCATATAGAGGAAAAGGGCATGCTTTTTAAGGCCAATGTTTAATTAAATATATAACTCTATAAACAGAGGTAGGACCAGTGGTCAAGGATGTAGATAAAGTGATATTTCAGAGTTGCGACTGGATTCACAAATCCTGACAGCAAGATTGTTTTCTGGCAGAATCAAAAAGTTTCTTTCTCAGGTTTGTTCCTGATCCTATGGAATGGTATTTTTATCTAATGACAAATATCTGAGATATGTTGTCCTTAGACTTGGTCCCCATCCCCCCCATAAATTATAATTTGGTACGTCTCCGGTTGTTAGACTTACCGGTAATTCGGTTTCCAGAGATTCCCTTATGACAGCACCCGTAAATTCCCTCCCTTACTAACTACTATGTAAACATTGCATATAATATTTACTGATTATTTGAATGAATCGATTGCATCCATCCTGGTGTAGTAATCTGGAAAAACACTGGTGTGGGAGGTGGGTGGGACCTTTTTAATCTCTGCTTCCTGTCCCAAGAAGGTCAAGATGGTGCTGTCAAGAGGGAATCTCTGGAAACCGAATTACCGATCAGTCTAATTCCTTTCTTTTTTTTTTTTTTGGTCAGATTAAAGGGTTTATTCTATTAGGTCTGGAGAATTGTCTTTCTATCTGTGGATAGGTTATAAGTGTCTAATCTGCTAGGGCCTGCACACGCATAAGAACTTGTGCCCTGTGTTTCCATGTTAGCACTCTGATGTTCCATTCAAGTCTATCTCTTACAGGGTTGTGGGCATGCAAATCCATTCAAACCTGTGGGGGAATCAGTGGTTGGACCTCAGTTATACCCTATCTGGTGGATATGGGATTAGTGTTTGTAACGGAAGAACTCCTTTAATTAACAGCAAGGACAGATGCAGTCTGTTAATTGGTGGTAATCCACATGCGGTTAGCATGGCCAAGTAGCTCTGTGTTTGGGCCTTCTTGGCTGAATGAGCCCTATATGGGTTCATTTACGAGCTATGAATTCCATTTGTTTCAAAAGGAATGAATTATGCAAATGAGCCCTGAACAAGCTCCACATCTGATGCCACCAGATGTAAGGCATCTGTCCTATAAGTTAATGTTTGACCCTTTAACTAGGCCTTGAGACATGACACTATATAATAATCCAGCATCTCATCTGCAGACAGCTGTTTGGGGTGATTGACCCTCATCAGTGCAAAGCAGAGAGTACTGGCTTAACTGGGTGAGAGGCCTACTAGTGAAGAGCCTTATAGGCCATTCAGAAGAAAACGGGGTCATTTATCAAACTGGTGTAAAGTAGAACTGGCTTAGTTGCCCATAGCAACCAATCGGATTTCACCTTTCACAGCTCTTTTGAAAAATTAAATGTAGAATCTGATTGGTTGCTATGGGCAACTAAGTCAGTTCTACTTTACACCAGTTTGATAAATCTCCCCTACAAAGACTATGGTAAGTTTAGTGGAAACCGGCCCTCTATGTGCGGTTTGATTCCACATGGCTGAGCTCTGTACATGTACCAATGAGGTTCTGTTGTTTGAGTGAACATGATGTACAGCTGTCCCTGGATTGTATTTCTGTCAGTTAAACAGAAAGGGTTGCCCAGTCCACAGCTTAGGCTGTCCTGGAACATTTGGCTCTGCTAGCGATGCTGTCATAGAGTGAGTAGGACATGGACTATGTAGCACTTGTGAAAGTTTTCACAAAGTGTGACTCTTAACCAGTCAGTGTTTTTCATCACTAGTTTGGAGAAGTCAAGGTTGTCATGGACATGTGTGCCAGTGCTTCTTGTGGCCGCTTCAGGGGTGCTAAATCAGGTGAGAGGTCACAGCCTGAGCCACTGATTTCTGCTTTTGTCTTAATTTGCTGACAAGTTTCCTGGAATAGTTGTGCTTATTACCATGAATGCAGTGCACAGGATGTGAACACACCTATTCGGTTTGTTTTTGTGGCTAAAATCTTATATTTTTATATTTTTTGGGGGAAATGATTTTAACCACCTCAGGACCGCTGTACGCAGGATTGTGTCCTGGCGGCGGCCCTGTTATTCCGGGTGGACTCGCCAGTGCGTCATCTCACGAGACGCGAGATTTCGGGCAAAGCCGGCCCGCGCATGCGTATCGCGGGCCGGCAAAGGTTAGAGGAGTATTTCGTCATCAGCCTGCCAGCCAATGATCGTGGCTGGCAGGCTGATGATTTTTAAAAAATCGAATTGGAATCCAGTTAACACTTTATATTTATAAATATAAGGTGTTAAATGGCTTCTCTGCTCCTCTGCTGGTCCTTTTCGTCGTTTGGTCTCAGCAGAGGAGCAGGCATCACAGTGAGTAGCCACCAAACACTTCACTTAGCCCCAGATCACCCCCCAGCACCCCAATTAACCCCTTGATCGCCCCTGTCAATCACCTAGTGAAAGGGAAAAAAGTGATCAGTGTAAACTGTAACTTTTTTTTTTTTTCACTGGTATTGACTGATAGTTTTAGGATAGTTTAGGCCCCTTGGTTAGGTAGTTAGCGATGGTTTAGTGCCCAGCCCACCGCACCGCAGTCACTGATTCGCTGATTAGCGTATCACTAATCAGCATTTGTACTTTTATAGTATCTGTAAGTGATCAAAACTGATGACAGTCAGATCTATAATAGTATTAGTGTCACCTTAGCTCACCCTCCACTCAAAACGCAGTGTTTGCCCGATCAGGCAAAAAAATAAAAAATTTATTGCGTTGCGGCCTGGTTTTTTCTTTAGTTTTTTTTTACCTTCTAGGTGGACCAACCGATGAACCAGCTGCAGCACTGATGTGCATTCTGACAGAAGCATTGCACTGCTGTCAGATTGCACAAAAGTCGGTGTATGCGGCGCTGCAAGACGAGATTTCTCCTCTGCAGTAATGGATACGTTTTCCGAGGCTTATGAGCTGAGGGGGCGGTGGTGCTCATAATATATATAAAAATAAATAAATATATATATATATACATACATATACACAAACCGGATTCCAAAAAAGTTGGGACACTAAACAAATTGTGAATAAAAACTGAATGCAATGATGTGGAGATGGCAAATGTCAATATTTTATTTGTAATAGAACGTAGATGACAGATCAAATGTTTAATCCGAGTAAATGTATCATTTTAAAAGAAAAATACGTTGATTCAAATTTTCACGGTGTCAACAAATCCCAAAAAAGTTGGGACAAGTAGCAATAAGAGGCTGGAAAAAGTAAATTTGAGCATAACGAAGAGCTGGAAGACCAATTAACACTAATTAGGTCAATTGGCAACATGATTGGGTATAAAAAGAGCTTCTCAGAGTGGCAGTGTCTCTCAGAAGCCAAGATGGGTAGAGGATCACCAATTCCCACAATGTTGTGTAGAAAGATAGTGGAGCAATATCAGAAAGGTGTTACCCAGCGAAAAATTGCAAAAACTTTACATCTATTATCATCAACTGTGCATAACATCATCCGAAGATTCAGAGAATCTGAAACAATCTCTGTGCGTAAGGGTCAAGGCCGTAAAACCATACTGGATGCCCGTGATCTCCGGGCCCTTAAACGACACTGCACCACAAACAGGAATGCTACTGTAAAGGAAATCACAGAATGGGCTCAGGAATACTTCCAGAAACCATTGTCAGTGAACACAATCCACCGTGCCATCCGCCGTTGCCAGCTGAAACTCTACAGTGCAAAGAATAAGCCATTTCTAAGCAAGATCCACAAGCTCAGGCGTTTTCACTGGGCCAGGGATCATTTAAAATGGAGTGTGGCAAAATGGAAGACTGTTCTGTGGTCAGACGAGTCACGATTTGAAGTTCTTTTTGGAAATCTGGGACGCCATGTCATCAAGACCAAAGAGGACAAGGACAACCCAAGTTATTATCAACGCTCAGTTCAGAAGCCCGCATCTCTGATGGTATGGGGTTGCATGAGTGCGTGTGGCATGGGCAGCTTGCATGTCTGGAAAGGCACCATCAATGCAGAAAAATATATTCAGGTTCTAGAACAACATATGCTCCCATCCAGACGTCATCTCTTTCAGGGAAGACTCTGCATTTTTCAACAAGATAATGCCAGACCACATTCTGCATCAATCACAACATCATGGCTGCGTAGGAGAAGGATCCGGGTACTGAAATGGCCAGTCTGCAGTCCAGATCTTTCACCTATAGAGAACATTTGGCGCATCATAAAGAGGAAGGTGCAACAAAGAAGGCCCAAGACGATTGAACAGTTAGAGGCCTGTATTAGACAAGAATGGGAGAGCATTCCCATTTCGAAACATGAGAGACTGGTCTCCTCGGTCCCCAGACGTCTGAGTGTTGTAAGAAGAAGGGGAGATGCCAGACAGTGGTGAAAATGGCCTTGTCCCAACTTTTTGGGGATTTGTTGACACCATGAAATTCTGATTCAACATATTTTTCCCTTAAAATGGTACATTTTCTCAGTTTAAACTTTTGTTCCGTGATTTATGTTCTATTCTGAATAAAATATTAGAAGTTGGCACCTCCACATCATTGCATTCAGTTTTTATTCACGATTTGTATAGTGTCCCAACTTTTTTGGAATCCGGTTTGTATATATATTGTGAAGAAAATCTGTGTTTATTCACCCATCTATGGCAAAGCGACGTTTCGGCTCCAACTGAGCCTTTCTCACGCCTTGAGAAAGGCTCAGTTGGAGCCGAAACGTCGCTTTGCCATAGATGGGTGAATAAACACAGATTTTCTTCACAAATTGTTTGGAGTGCAGTCCAATTTTTGTATCTACATTACTGGGTAAGCACCTGCTGCCGTCCTTGGATTTTGCACCCATATATCCTCAGGGTGGTGCCGCCTGTGGTTTTTCCTTTTTTTCCTTTGATAGATAGAGATATATATATATATATATATATATATATATATATATATATATATATATATATATATATATATATATATATATATATATATATATATATATATATATCTCCATAAAAGAAGTTTCAGGCAGCACTCCTGTCGTTTTTACTCAGCCGTAGCTGTGTGGTGCCGGCGGTGGTCCCTCGATTCGAGACGTAAAACAATGAAGAAAATCCGCAGCACTCCTTAAAGGGTTTCTACCACTTCGTGTCACATATTTGGCTGTCAGACACTAGCGATCCGCTAGTGTCTGCTCTGGCCAACCATCCTAATATAATTGCTTTTGGGACGGTGGTTTGGCTAAAAAAACTACTTTTATTAATATGCTAATGAGCCTCTAGGTGCTATGGGGGCGTCATTAGCACCTAGAGGCTCCGACTACCTTTAGAAACTGCCGCCCCCAGCGCGTCCCTCCAGCCCGCCCATCTCCTCCTGAATGCGATCCTCGTATGTATTCTGCGCATGCGCAGTAAATGTCTGACAGCTTCCTGCTCAGACATCTCCACTGCGCCTGTTCCTCGGAGCACTATGGCGTCATCGCGCAGGCGCAGTGGAGATGTCTGAGCAAGGAAGCGGTCAGACATTTACTGCGCATGCGCAGAATACATACGAGGATCGCATTCAGGAGGAGATGGGCGGGCTGGAGGGATGCGCTCGGCGGCGGCAGTTTCGGAAGGTAGACGGAGCCTCTAGGTGCTAATGACGCCCCCATAGCACCTAGAGGCTCATTAGCATATTAATAAAAGTAGTTTTTTTAGCCAAACCACCGTCCCAAAAGCAATTATATTAGGATGGTTGGCCAGAGCAGACACTAGCGGATCGCTAGTGTCTGACAGCCAAATATGTGACACGAAGTGGTAGAAACCCTTTAAGATGTAGAAAAAATGTGTAATTTTATTCACACATGTCAAATGTCTTATTTGACATGTGTGAATAAAATTACACATTTTTTCTACATCTTAAGGAGTGCTGCGGATTTTCTTCATTATATATATATATATATATATATATATATATATATATATATATATATATATATATATATATATATATATATATATATATATATAATCTCTATTATATGAAAAATAAAAAATCCCGGCAATGATTTATTCATCCACATCGATTGATGTGAATAGAGAGCAATCGGGTTTGCTAGGGCATACGAGCTAAGTGGGTATGGATGTTGGGCGGAGCTCCTATGTCCTGGCAGACGCCTTTCCCTTCCTTTTTTTTTATTTATTCTGGGCAGAGAGTTTTTCACCCACATTGATCGAGGTGAATGAAGAAATCTGTGCCGTTCATTTTTTCGTTCAGCCCAGAGGCTGAACGGAAAAAAAAAAATCCAATTACCTGTATGCTCAATATAAGGCCTCATGCACACGACCGTTGTGTGCATCCGTGGCCGTTGTGCCGTTTTCCGTTTTTTTTTCGCGGACCCATTGACTTTCAATGGGTCCGTGGAAGAATCGGAAAATGCACAGTTTTGCAGCCGCGGCCGTGATCCGTGTATCCTGTCCGTCAAAAAAATATGACCTGTCCTATTTTTTTGACGGACAACGGTTCACGGACCTATTCAAGTCAATGGGTCCGTGAAAGAACACGGATGCACACAAGATCGGCATCCGTGTCCGTGATCCGTGGCCGTAGGTTGCTTTCATACAGACGGATCCGAAGATCCGTCTGCATAAAAGCTTTTTCTGATCTAAGTTTTCACTTCGTGAAAACTCATTTCCGACAGTATATTCTAACACAGAAGCGTTCCCATGGTGATGGGGACGCTTCTGGTTAGAATACACTGCAAACTTTGTACAAGACTGCCCCCTGCTGCCTGGCAGCACCCGATCTCTTACAGGGGGATATGATAGCACAATTAACCCCTTGAGGTGCGGCACCTAAAGGGGTTAATTGTACTATCATATTCCCCTGTAAGAGATCAGGGCTGCCAGGCAGCAGGGGGCAGACCCCCCCCCCCTCCGCAGTTTGAATATCGTTGGTGGCACAGTGTGCCCCCACCATCGCCCCCCCTCCCTCCCTCTATTGTATTAAATCGTTGGTGGCACAGTGTGCCAACCACCATCGGCCCCCCTCCCTCCCTCTATTGTATTAAATCGTTGGTGGCACAGTGTGCCAACCACCATCGCCCCCCCCTCCACCCTCTATAGCAGTAACATTGGTGGCAGTGTGCGGTCTCAACAGTAGAAGATTCATACTTACCTGCTTGCTGCTGCGATGTCTGTGAACGGCCGGGAGCTCCTCCTACTGATAAGTGACAGTTCTTTAGCAATGCGCCGCACAGACCTTTCACTTACCAGTAGGAGGAGCTCCCGGCCGGACACAGACATCGCAGCAGCAAGCAGGTAAGTATGAATCTTCTACTGTTGTACTATTGCTAAGTAACCATGGCAACCAGGGCTGCAGTAGCGTCCTGGTTGTCATGGTTACCGATCGGAGCCCGATCGGAACTCCGCTGCCGCCAATGATGGGGGGGGGGGGGGAATGGGAGACCGCACACTGCCACCAATGTTACTGCTATAGAGGGAGGGGGGGCGATGGTGGTTGGCACACTGTGCCACCAACGATTTAATACAATAGAGGGAGGGAGGGGGGGCCGATGGTGGTTGGCACACTGTGCCACCAACGATTTAATACAATAGAGGGAGGGAGGGGGGCCGATGGTGGTTGGCACACTGTGCCAACAACGATTTAATACAATGGAGGGAGGGAGGGGGCGATGGTGGGGGCACACTGGGCCACCAACGATATTCAAACTGGGGAGGGGGGGGGGCTGCCCCCTGCTGCCTGGCAGCCCTGATCTCTTACAGGGGAATATGATAGTACAATTAACCCCTTTAGGTGCCGCACCTAAAGGGGTTAATTGTGCTATCATATCCCCCAGTAAGAGATCGGGTGCTGCCAGGCAGCAGGGGGCAGTCTTGTACAAAGTTTGTAGTGTATTCTAACCTGAAGCGTCCCCATCACCATGGGAACGCCTCTGTGTTAGAATATACTGTTGGATCTGAGGTTCACGAAGTAGCTCATATCCGACAGTATATTCTAACATAGAGGCGTTCCCATGGTGATGGGGACGCTTCAAGTTAAAATATACCATCGGATTGGAGAAAACTCCAATCCGATGGTATAAAAGAACTCCAGACTTTACATTGAAAGTCAATGGGGACGGATCCGTTTGAAATGGCACCATATTGTGTCAACATCAAACGGATCCGTCCCCATTGACTTGCATTGTAATTCAGGACGGATCCGTTTGGCTCCGCACGGCCAGGTGGACACCAAAACGACTTTTTTTTCATGTCCGTGGATCCTCCAAAAATCAAGGAAGACCCACGGACGAAAAAACGGTCACGGATCACAGACCCACGGACCCCGTTTTTGCGGACCGTGAAAAAAAACTGTCGTGTGCATGAGGCCTTAGGAGAATAGCAGAAACTCCTAATGCTGGCCATACATGTAATGATTGCGGAGACCCTCAAATGCCAGGGCAGTACAAACACCCCACAAATGACCCCATTTTGGAAATAAAACACCCCAAGGTATTCGCTGAGGGGCATATTGAGTCCATGAAAGATTTAAATTTTTGTCCAAACTTAGCGGAAAGGGAGACTTTGTGAGAAAAAACTAAAAAAAATTATTTCCGCTAACTTGTGCCAAAAAAAATAAAAATTCTATGAACTTGCTATGCCCCTCATTGAATACCTTGGGGTGTCTTCTTTCCAAAATGGGGTCACATGTAGGGTAATTATACTGCCCTGGCATTTTAGGGGCCCTAAAGCGTGTGAAGAAGTCTGGGATCCAAATGTCTAAAAACGCCCTCCTAAAAGGAATGTGGGCCCCTTTGCCCATCTAGGCTGCAAAAAAGTGTTACACATGTGGTATCGCCGTACCCATGCTGGGTGAGAAAAATATCTTGGTCAAATGCCAACTTTGTATAAAATAAAAAATGGGAAAAGTTGTCTTTTGCCGAGATATTTCTCTCACCCAGCATGGGTATATGTTAAAAAGATACCCCAAAACACATTGCCCAACTTCTCCCGAGTACGGCGATACCACATGTATGACACTTTTTTGCAGCCTAGGTGGGCAAATGGGCCCACATTCCAAAGAGCACCTTTCGGATTTCACAGGCCATTTTTTACAGATTTTGATTTCAAACTACTTATCACGCATTGGGGCCCCTAAAATGCCAGGGCAGTATAACTAGCCCACAAGTGACCCCATTTTGGAAAGAATACACTTTTGTCACAAGTTAGCGGAAAATGATGATTTTTTTTTTTTTTTTTCCCTTACAAAGTCTCATATTCCACTAACTTGCGACAAAAAATAAAAAACTCTAGGAACTCGCCATGCCCCTCACGGAATACCTTGGGGTGTCTTCTTTCCAAATGGGGGTCACTTGTGGCGTAGTTATACTGCCCTGGCAATTTAGGGGCCCAAATGTGTGAGAAGTACTTTGCAATCAAAATGTGTAAAAAATGTCCTGCGAAATCCGAAAGGTGCTCTTTGGAATGTGGGCCCCTTTGCCCACCTAGGCTGCAATAAAGTGTCAAACATCTGGTATCGCCGTACTCAGAAGTTGGGGAATGTGTTTTGGGGTGTCATTTTACATATACCCATGCTGGGTGAGAGAAATGTCTTGGCAAAAGACAACTTTTCTCATTTTTTTTTTAATACAAAGTTGGCATTTGACCAAGATAAAAAAAATAAATGAACGGCACAGATTTCTTCATTCGCATCGATTAATGTGGATGAAAAAATCTCTGCCCAAAAAAATGAGGGGAAAGGCGTCTGCCAGGACATAGGAGCTCCGCCCAACATCCATACCCACTTAGCTTGTATGCCCTGGCAAACCAGATTTCTCCATTCACATCAATCGATGTGGATGAATACATTTTTGCCGGGATTTTTTATTTTTATTTTTTATATACAAAGTGTTTGCCAAAGCATAGGAACACCGCCTCCTCCTCAGCTCGTATGCTTTGGCAAACTTATCTTTTACTGCAGAGTAGAAATCTCGTCTTGCAGCGCCGCATACACCGACTTGCGTGTAATCTGACAGCAGCGCAATGATTCTGTCAGAATGCACATCAGTGCTGCAGCTAGTCGATCGGTTGGTCCACCTGGAAGGTAAAAAAAAAAAGGCAGCAATAATTTTATTAACTTTGGAACAGAACATATAAACTTTTTAACTTTTTTAACTGAACTCTATCTATATATATATATATATATATATATATATATATATATATATATATATATATATATATAAATATTTTTTACATTTATAGAACAAACCTCTCCTTCCCCACGGGTCAATGTGCAAAGCGCAAATCGCCCAAAGATGTGGCGAAGTGCGTTATGCACTTTGTCCCAGGTGAAAGGAGACGTTTGCAGCAGCTGTATGTGAATGGGCCCTAATAGCCCTGTGTGCCTGTCCTGGTGAGATGTGATCCCTGTGCTAGGTGTACCTGTGTGTGGTACTTCCGGTAACACTCTCCAAAGCATAGGGCAGGGTGGTCTGGACAGTCAGGACAGAAATAGCGGGTGTCACGCCTTATTCCACTCCTGCTACAGACACGACATCTTTTTTGGGGTGACTGTTGGGTTGAAGTACCAGGAACGACATTGGGGAAATGTCGCTCGTGTAGATGGCTAACTACACTGGTGGATAGGGCCACGGAACCTCCTGGGTACAGGAGGTTCTCGATGATCTCTTCCTGAAATTTGAGGCAGGATCCCGTTCTCCCAGCCTTACTGTAGAGAACAAAACTATTATACAGAGCCAATTGAATCAAATATACAGACACCTTCTTATACCAGCGTCTGGTTCTGCGGGAAACTAAATACGGACACAACATCTGGTCATTGAAGTCCACCTCTCCCATGTGAAGGTTATACTCGTGGACTGAGAGGGGCTTTTCAATGACACGGGTTGCTCGCTCAATTTGGATTGTCGTGTCTGCGTGAATGGAGGAGAGCATGTAAACGTCACGCTCGTCTCTCCATTTCACCGCGAGCAGTTCCTCGTTACACAAAGCAGCCCTCTGCCCCTTTGCAAGACGGGTGGTAACGAGCCTTTGGGGGAAGCCCGCGCCACTAGTTCGCGCGGTGCCACAGGCGCCAATCTGTTCTAGAAACAAATGCCTAAAGAGGGCCACACTTGTGTAGAAATTGTCCACATAAAGACAGTACCCTTTGCCGAATAAGGGTGACACCAAGTCCCAGACTGTCTTCCCACTGCTCCCCAGGTAGTCAGGGCAACCGACCGGCTCCAGGGTCTGATCTTTTCCCTCATAGACACGAAATTTGTGGGTATAGCCTGTGGCCCTTTCACAGAGCTTATACAATTTGACCCCATACCGGATGCGCTTGCTTGGGATGTATTGTTTGAAGCCAAGGCGCTCGGTAAAATGTATTAGGGACTCGTCTATGCAGATGTTTTGCTCTGGGGTATGCAAATCTGCAAATTTCTGGTTGAAATGGTCTGAGGGGCCGAATTTTGTGGAGCCGGTCAAAAGCTGGGTGGCCTCTGGGACGGGAGGCGGTGTTGTCGCTAAAGTGCAGGAAACGCAGGATGGCCTCAAAACGTGCCCTGGACATAGCAGCAGAGAAAATGGGCATGTGATGAATTGGGTTCGTGGACCAATATGACCGCAATTCATGCTTTTTAGTTAGACCCATCCTGAGGAGAACTTGGACTGGTTTCCACCGGAATGGCTGGACATAATAGCTTCCCGGGTTGGCGGTTATAAATTGTGTGGCATACCTGTTTGTTTCGGCCACGACTATGTCTAAGAGCTCCGCAGTCAAGAACAGCTAAAAAAATCCCAGGGCCGAACCGATCTAAGCTGTCTCCAGACTGGGCGGTGAAAGGGAAAACTACAGGTGCGGCTGAAGTTGGGGACTGCCAATCAGGGTTTGCCAGCACCTTAGGGTTTCTAGGGGGTCTACGGGCCCGTCTTTGCGGTGGCTGCGACGGGGTCACTACTGCTCGTGCCACCGTACCAGCTTCAACTGCCCTTCTGGTGCTCGCCACTTCACCAGGTTGTACGGCAGTGCTGGTACTAGGTCCAGGGAGGGCTGCGCTGCTGGTGTATGCCTCACCACGTTATCCGACAGCGCCAGCCCCACTCTGCTGCCCTTGAAGCGGATCCTGCGCAACCTGTGGTCTAGCGACACGGGGCCGGATATGCCTGGTGCTATCGAGGACCTCAGCCTCCTCGTCCAAACTTTGGGTCAGAGAGCCACTGCTTTCTACAGGTTCGTATTCTGACCCGCTAGATTCATCAGATAAGGGTTCCCATTCCTCATCCGACTGGGTCAGAAGCCTGTAGGCCTCTTCAGAAGAATACCCCCTGTTTGAGCAACTAAATTTAGGGGTATTCCCTGAGACTACCCAAGAAAAAAAAGCAAGCCTGTCTTACAAATGGGAGGCTAGCGAAGTACCGGAGGCCGCTGAGGTTGATAAAACATATCAAAACTAATTTTTTTTTATCGCCGCAGCACGTGTAAAGTGAATGTGCAGTGATCAAAAAAAAAAATTGGGGGGGGTCACTGCTGTGGGGCGAGTGTGGGCGAACGCACGTGTGGGCGACCAATCAGGCCTGATCGGGCAAACACTGCGTTTTGAGTGGAGGGCGAACTAAAGTGACACTAATACTATTATAGATCTGACCGTGATCAGTTTTGATCACTTACAGATACTATAAAAGTACAAATGCTGATTAGCGATACGCGAATCAGTGACTGCGGTGGGCTGGGCGCTAACCGATCCCTAAACTACCTAACCAAGGGGCCTAAACTATCCTAAAACCTAACAGTCAATACCAGTGGAAAAAAAAAAAGTGACAGTTTACACTGATCACTTTTTTTCCTTTCACTAGTGATTGACAGAGGCGATCAAAGGGGTGATCAAAGGGTTAATTGGGGTGCAGGGGGTGATCTGGGGCTAAAGTGTGGTGTTGGTGCTACTCACTGGGATGCCTGCTCCTCTGCTGGATCCAACCGACGAAAAGGACTAGCAGAGGAGCAGAGCAGCCATATAACAGATCATATTTACTAATATGATCTGTTATCTGGCACTTGATTGTTTTTTTTTTATTTTTTATTTTTTATTATAAATCATCAGCTTGCCAGCCGCGATCATTGGCTGGCAAGCTGATGACGCGACCCCCCCCCTTTGACGAAATGCCGGCCTGAACTGCGCATGCGCGGGCCGGCAAAGCGCGTCATCTCGCGAGATGATGCGTATATGCGTGACTCTGTGCAGCGCTGCCGCCTCCGGACCGCAGATCTGCGTAAGGCGGTTAAACTAGTTGACATTAGCCATGTGCTAATGTCAGCTGAACCTAACTAGTCTATTCCTAGTTTTATCCATGCCCCCGTCACTCCAGAAATATAACTTTTATAATATGCTAATTAGCCTCTAGGCATGGGGGGGAGGGGGGGGGAGTTGCCCCTGTTCTTAGAGGCTCTGTTCTCCCACCTCTGGCCACGCCCTGCTACACTAGATTGCCTTTATTTCCAACTGCCGGCCCTGTGCGCTCGGGAAATCTCACCCCATTCAGTATTTGGCGCAGTGAGGAAGCCGGCGAGCGACCTTCACTCACTGCGCATGCGCTGAATACTAAACGGGACTGCGCAGGCACGAGATTTACACGGCAGACAGGGCCAGCAGTAAGAGACCAATGCTACCTGGCCCTGTAAATCTAGTGTAGCAGTGGTTGGCCAGAGGTGGGAGAACGGAGCCTCTAGGAGCAGGGGCAACACCCCTCCTGCTCCTAGAGGCTAATTAGCATATTATAAAAGTTATATTTTTGGGGTAACGGAGGTATAGATAAAAGTAAGAATAGAGTAGTTACCCTTGGTGCAGCTGACATTACCATATTGCTAATGTCAACTGAGTTTAATAGGGTTAATTCTGGTGACAGAAAACCTTTTAAAGCGATTGTACCAAGAGAAAAAATATTATACAGTTTTCAAACCTGGACCTGGATCTCAATACTTTTGTAATTGCATGTAATTAAAAATGTAGTATAGCCAGTGAGTTATTCCATAAAATGTATCTGTATAGCGCCTCCTGCAGTTTTGTTTTTTTCTTATTTCTTTGACCTGCTCACTGAGAAGGCCGCACATGCTCAGCTTCATCTTTCAACTGCCTCCTGAGCTGTGATAGGGAGAGCATGGGCAGCAGAAAATACACTCCCCTTGCGCTTTCAGCTTGATATAAATCTAGCAGAGCAATGAATGAGGAGATCTCTGGACCCATGTGAGGTACAGGGCTGGTTCTAGCTTTGTTAGAGAGACTGTCATGTACTTTCATTGTTTATATTAACCACCTCCCGACCGCTGTACGCGTATATGCGTCCGGGAGGTGGTTGCTTTATTCCTCCTGGACGCATATACGCGTCTTCTCGCGAGACGCGAGATTTCCTGTGAACGCGCGCGCTCACAGGAACGGAAGGTAAGCGATTGGATCTCCAGCCTGCCAGCGGCGATCGCTCGCTGGCAGGCTGGAGATCCGAATTTTTTAACCCCTAACAGGTATATTAGACGCTGTTTTCATAACAGCGTCTAATATACCTCCTACCTGGTCCTCTGGTGGTCCCTTTTGTTAGGATCGACCACCAGAGGACTCAGGTAGGTCAGTACAGTCCCACCAAACACTACACTACACTACACCCCCCCCCCCCGTCACTTATTAACCCCTTATAAACCCCTGATCACCCATGATCACCCCATATAAACTCCCTGATCACCCCCCTGTCATTGATCACCGCCCTGTCATTGATCACCCCCCGTCAGGCTCCGTTCAGACGTCCGTATGATTTTTACGGATCCACGGATACATGGATCGGATCCGCAAAAAGCATACGGACGTCTGAATGGAGCCTTACAGGGGGGTGATCAATGACAGGCGGGTGATCACCCATATACACTCCCTGATCACCCCCCTGTCATTGATCACCCCCCTGTAAGGCTCCATTCAGACGTCCGCATGATTTTTACGGATCCGATCCATGTATCCATGGATCCGTAAAAATCATGCGGACGTCTGAATGGAGCCTTACAGGGGGGGTGATCAGTGACAGGGGGGTGATCACCCCCTGTCATTGATAACCCCCCTGTAAGGCTCCATTCAGACGTCCGCATGCGTTTTGTGGATCCGATCCATGTATCCGTAAAAAATCATGCGGATGTCTGAATGGAGCCTTACAGGGGGGGTGATCAGTGACAGGGGGGTGATCACCCTGATCACCCCCTGTCATTGATAACCCCCCTGTAAGGCTCCATTCAGACTTCCGCATGCGTTTTGTGGATCCGATCCATGGATCCGTAAAAAATCATGCGGATGTCTGAATGGAGCCTTACAGGGGGGGTGATCAGTGACAGGGGGGTGATCAGCCTGATTACCCTGATCACCCCCTGTCATTGATAACCCCCCTGTAAGGCTCCATTCAGACATCCGCATGCGTTCTGTGGATCCGATCCATGTATCCATGGATCCGTAAAAAATCATGCGGATGTCTGAATGGAGCCTTACAGGGGGGGTGATCAGTGACAGGGGGGTGATCACCCTGATTACCCTGATCACCCCCTGTCATTGATAACCCCCCTGTAAGGCTCCATTCAGACATCCGCATGCGTTCTGTGGATCCGATCCATGTATCCATGGATCCGTAAAAAATCATGCGGATGTCTGAATGGAGCCTTACAGGGGGGGTGATCAGTGACAGGGGGGTGATCACCCTGATTACCCTGATCACCCCCTGTCATTGATAACCCCCCTGTAAGGCTCCATTCAGACATCCGCATGCGTTCTGTGGATCCGATCCATGGATCCATGGATCCGTAAAAAATCATGTGGATGTCTGAATGGAGCCTTACAGGGGGGGTGATCAATGACAGGGGGGTGATCAGGGAGTCTATATGGGTGATCACCCCCCTGTCATTGATCACCCCCCCCCCCCCCCCCCCTTGGTAAGGCTCCATTCAGTCATATTTTTTTTGGCACAAGTTAGCGGAAATTTTTTGTTTGTTTTTGTTTTTTCTTACAAAGTCTCATATTCCACTAACTTGTGTCAAAAAATAAAATCTCACATGAACTCACCATACCCCTCACGGAATCCAAATGCATAAACATTTTTAGACATTTATATTCCAGACTTCTTCTCACGCTTTAGGGCCCCTAAAAAGCCAGGGCAGTATAAATACCCCACATGTGACCCCATTTCAGAAAGAAGACACCCCAAGGTATTCCGTGAGGGGCATATTGAGTCCATGAAAGATTGAAATTTTTGTCCTAAGTTAGCGGAAAGTGAGACTTTGTGAGAAAAAAACAAAAAAAAAATCAATATCCGCTAACTTATGCAAAAAAAAATAAAAAATTCTAGGAACTCGCCATGCCCCTCATTGAATACCTTGGGGTGTCTTCTTTCCAAAGTGGGGTCACATGTGGGGTATTTATACTGCCCTGGCTTTTTAGGGGCCCGAAAGTGTGAGAAGAAGTCTGGGATCCAAAAGTCTAAAAATGCCCTCCTAAAAGGAATTTGGGCCCCTTTGCGCATCTAGGCTGCAAAAAAGTGTCACACATCTGGTATCACCGTACTCAGGAGAAGTTGGGGAATGTGTTTTGGGGTGTCATTTTACATATACCCATGCTGGGTGAGAAAAATATCTTGGTCAAATGCCAACTTTGTATAAAAAAATGGGAAAAGTTGTCTTTTGCCAAGATATTTCTCTCACCCAGCATGGGTATATGTAAAATGACCCCCCAAAACACATTGCCCAACTTCTCCTGAGTACGGCGATACCACATGTGTGACACTTTTTTGCAGCCAAGGTGGGCAAAGGGGCACCTTTCGGATTTCGCAGGCCATTTTTTACACATTTTGATTGCAAGGTACTTCTTACACATTTGGGCCCCTAAATTGCCAGGGCAGTATAACTACGCCACAAGTGACCCCATTTTGGAAAGAAGACACCCCAAGGTATTCCGTGAGGGGCATGGCGAGTTCCTCAAATTTTTTATTTTTTTGTCGCAAGTTAGTGGAATATGAGACTTTGTAAGGAAAAAAGAGAAAAAAAAAATCATCATTTTCCGCTAACTTGTGACAAAAAATAAAAAATTCTAGGAACTCGCCATGCCCCTCACGGAATACCTTGGGGTGTCTTTTTTCCAAAATGGGGTCACTTGTTGCGTAGTTATACTGCCCTGGCAATTTAGGGGCCCAAATGTGTGAGAAGAACTTTGCAATCAAAATGTGTAAAAAATGGCCTGCAAAATCTGAAAGGTGCACTTTGGAATATGTGCCCCTTTGCCCACCTTGGCTGCAAAAAAGTGTGACACATCTGGTATCGCCGTACTCAGGAGAAGTTGGGGAATGTGTTTTGGGGTGTCATTTTACATATACCCATGCTGGATGAGAGAAATATCTTGGCAAAAGACAACTTTTCCCATTTTTTTATACAAAGTTGGCATTTGACCAAGATATTTTTCTCACCCAGCATGGGTATATGTAAAATGACACCCCAAAACACATTGCCCAACTTCTCCTGAGTACGGTGATACCAGATGTGTCACACTTTTTTGCTGCCAAGGTGGGCAAAGGGGCGCATATTCCAAAGTGCACCTTTTGGATTTCACCGGTCATTTTTTACACATTTTGATTGCAAAGTTCTTCTCACACATTTGGGCCCCTAAATTGCCAGGGCAGTATAACTACCCCACAAGTGACCCCATTTTGGAAAGAAGACACCCCAAGGTATTCTGTGAGGGGCATGGTGAGTTCCTAGAATTTTTATTTTTTGTCGCAAGTTAGTGGAATATGAGACTTTGCAAGAAAAAAATAAAAAATAAAAAATCATCATCATTTTCCGCTAACTTGTGACAAAAAATAAAAAGTTCTATGAACTCACTATGCCCATCAGCGAATACCTTAGGGTGTCTACTTTCCGAAATGGGGTCATTTGTGGGGTTTTTCTACTGTTTGGGCATTGTAGAACCTCAGGAAACATGACAGGTGCTCAGAAAGTCAGAGCTGTTTCAAAAAGCGGAAATTCACATTTTTGTACCATAGTTTGTAAATGCTATAACTTTTACCCAAACCATTTTTTTTTTTGCCCAAACATTTTTTTTTATCAAAGACATGTAGAACAATAAATTTGGCGAAAAATTTATATATGGATGTCGTTTTTTTTGCAAAATTTTACAGCTGAAAGTGAAAAATGTCATTTTTTTGCAAAAAAAATCGTTACATTTTGATTAATAACAAAAAAAGTAAAAATGTCAGCAGCAATGAAATACCACCAAATGAAAGCTCTATTAGTGAGAAGAAAAGGAGGTAAAATTCATTTGGGTGGTAAGTTGCATGACCGAGCGATAAACGGTGAAAGTAGTGTAGTGCCGAAGTGTAAAAAGTGCTCTGGTCATGAAGGGGGTTTCACCTAGCAGGGCTGAAGTGGTTAATCATGGGATAACCCCTTTTAAGCTGCTGGGGCCTGGGTGAATTTTGTGCAGAACCATTCATTGATGGTACAGTCTGATCTATGTGGAAAGGTGGTATCACCAGAAGTTTGTAAGGGAAAAGGACAAAGACCACTACTCCTCTCAGATGGTGAAACAAGACCACTATCACAGTAACTGATAATTCACTTTAGAGGATTCTGGAGCATGCAGTTAGACATTTAGCTTAGGTTCATGGTAATAACGCAGATCGCTCAACAGTCCATAGCTCAATGTAGCTGCTTGTTCACTGGATTGCCTTTACTGTTCTCACATGTGGACAATGGGCCGGCGATGGTAACATGTCCAGTTGTTGTTTGCTATATGGACCTAAAAGGCCACACAGCCTAGTGCTCCTGACAGGAGTAAAATGGAGATGTGATTATATTCATGAGAGATGCACTAAGATAGTCACAAAGATATGCACTTTTAGCACTGACAATCGCAACATTTTATACAGTTCTTTATTGACTTTGCTTTTCACTTAACCAGCTGGCTGGGGGAGTTCAAGTAAGAGTAAGAGTTTTCTTTAGGCTCTCTGTCACCGGTTTATGCTGCCTTTAGATTGGTGTTAAGGAAATTATCCAGCTTTTCTGAAAGTGGATATAAAATTCATAAGATGTTTTTCATTTTCTCTGTATATGTGATTATAATGTGGTGACATTTGAAAAGAACAAGCATAAGCTAAAAAAACCTATAGAAGTGAACTGTGTGTGTTAAGATAAGATAACATTTGTACTACTCCTGGGAAATTATGCCTCTCTTGCTGAAAATCTAAACTCATTAGTTAACACATTTTTGTAAAAGTGAAACTTGAAAAATAACTAACCAATCAATAGATGGATTCAAAAGCCATTATTGAAATGTCTGTAAACCAATCATGTTTTACTTTGAGGGGTTACACCCTTTGAACTGTGTATAAATAAAGGGTGCAGGACACTTTCACTTTAGGGTCCTGACGAGGTTTTGAACTATACTCAGACTTCAGTCATTTTCCTCCGTCGACGTCATTCACCTGAACACGAGGCAACGATCATCACGTGGCTGACCCTTGGCCTGCCACAACATTTTCTGGTGGAGAATGTGGGCACCACAACAACAATCCTAGCTGCAGATCGCGACACGAAGACCAGGACCCAGGAAGACCGCGGTAAGTAACCCATTGTGTTATTACCTGTCTCCTGAGCTCTGCTCGCCTGCCGCAACATTGGGGAGATAGATTCCATTTAGCAAATCTTTTTCACCACCAGTGTGAACCGATCCTGAATGAAGCGACAGCTATTTAGAAGCCATCAGCCATTACATGTTCTTAAGATGGAACGTGCAAGATCTTGCGAAGTGATACTGTACACCTAATGGAAAGATTCTTTGTCCTGTCAGTTACGTTTTCCACTGGCCATCGTGTGTGACGCTAGCGTTAATAATCTGTTAGTGAGAATCGCCAGCTCAGTTTCCGTTTTCTTTTAAAGACAGTGAAACTTGTGTGGAAGAAAGTGTATATGTTCCTGCTGCCTACTGACTATGATAAAACAGCACACAACTAAAAGTGTGGAATGTTCTGCCTGAGAGGAAGTATTGTTTCTGGAAATCACCCCTATTTCTTAGGGCCGCTTCACACGAGCGGATGCCGTGCGTGGCATCCGCTCCGTGAAAGAGTGCCAAGACCCACTGCAGAGGCACGGAGCAGTAACATGACTGTTACTGCTCCGTGCCTCTGCAGTCTGCAGCGGGTCTTGGCACTCTTTCACGGAGCAGATGCCACGCACGGCATCCGCTCGTGTGAAGCGGCCCTTACTGTACCGGAAAGTTCTGCTTTTGGAGACCTGTTCTGCTGCATGACCACACTTATTGTCCCCTCGTCATTATTAACGTGTCATATGAGTACATACTAGGGATCAACCGATATTGGTTAACTTTTTTATTTTTTTTATTTTTTTTTGCGGGTGGGGGTGGAGCTAGGCTGCAGTGGAGAGCGCGTGCGCACGCATACCAGTGACATCAATCACTGCTTGGTATGTAAAGAGCGGCACATTCAAATCTTCCTTGCCTCCACTGTGAAGTCCTGTCAGCTCCAGGAGATGTCTGCTCCAGATACCCCGGCATGGAATCGGCAGACCCCCCCCCCCCCCCCGGCCACTCCAACAGTGAGTTACCCTGTGGGGGATAGGAAACAAACAGTTTCTTTCCGTGTGCCTTATACTTGCCTAATGCATAGTCGCTGCTATCTTATAGGGGGAAAAGCTAAGATCAAGGCCAGAAACTCAAGATGTGCTATTTGTGCTAAAAGGCTGCAGGAAGGCTATACTTAAAAAAAAAAAAAAAACTCTGTCAGCCTTGTATTAATGATCTGGTAAAAGAGGAACAGCCATCTATCCTCATGGAGGTTAAGTTCATGATACAGAGTGAAATTAAGTCCTCCTTGGCCTCGCTAAAGTCTGTTTCCTTACATCCACCCAGAATATCTATTCCATCCTCCTATGATGATGAGGACATGGACTTCGGTGCCTCCGACTCCAGACAGTTTGATCAAGACAAAACTTGTCTGAGGGCTAAATTGTGGAGGACGCAAGAAAGTTTTATTTTTCTTCTGAAGACATTGACGACCTTTTGGGAGCCGTACGGTCTACTATGGGCATCGAGGATGTCCAAAAGCCTAAACTGTTTAAGATGAAATGTTTGGGGGACTTAGAACAAAAAAATCTAAAGTCTTTCCCATAAATGAAAATATAAGGGACATGATCCTAGACGAATGGAGTGATCCTGAAAAGAAACTGGGGGTCTCCAGAGAATTTAGACAAAGATTGCTGTTTGACCCAGCCGAAACAAAAATCTTTAATGAGACACCAAAAATCGACGTTTAGGTCTCAAAGGTGGTTAAAAAAGACTTCCCTCCCATTTGAGGACTCTTCACAATTATCTGACCCAATGGAGAGGAAAGCCGATTCTCTGCTACGTAAATGCTGGGAGACCTCCATGTTTGGGCATTAAGACCAACAAAGCAGCGACATCAGTTGCCAGAACTATGTATATCTGGCCTAATAAGCTTGAGAATCATTTAAAAAACAAGACTCCCAGGGAAGAAATCCTAGGTTCCACCCCCCTTCCTAGGTCTGCCACAGCCTATTTAGCTGATGCCTCCACGGAATCTGTCAGATTCGCCGCGAAGGACGCAGTTCTTTCAAACGCTGCAAGAACGGCGTTATGGTTTAAGTCCTGGGGGCGACAGAGCATCAAAATCCAAACTGTGCTCCATTGCCTTCTCTGGAGAGTATGTGTTCGGGCCTGTTCTTGACACAATCTTAGAAAATGCAGCGGATACAAAAAAAGATTTCCCAGAAGAGAAAAAGAAAGCCTTTTCGTCCCTACTCTTCCCAGTCAAAATCCTATAGAAGTAAGGGGAAGACAGGACGATGGAGTTATCCTAAAGGAGGCAAAGGCAGGGGTTTTCTCCTTAACCCCTTCACGCAACATCACGTACATGTACGTGGGGGAATGTGGTGCCTCACCGCATCCCCACGTGCATGTACGTGATCGGCTTTCACTGTCAGCGCAGGGACTTAAGCGCTGAAGGTTCAGTGAAGCCGGCGTGCTGAGGTTGCTAGGCAACCAGAGAAGCCGGAAGTAACTGTATTGTAGCCCTGACCCGCCCACGATCGCTGTGATTGGTCCAATACTGCAGAGGGATCAATCACAGCGCATCGGGGCAGGTAAGGGGGGGGTTAGGGAGGGACTGTGTTTCTCTCCTTCTCTGATCGTCCCCATTCCTGTCAGGGAAGCGATCAGAGAAGGAGAGTGTGACAAATATACTGTACCTGACATATGTATACTAGTCATGGAGCACTGCTACTTAGCGCTCCATGACTAGTATACTCCTCATCGCATTTAACTGTCACCATGTCTGGAGACATGGTGACAGCGCTGAGTGTTACACACAGCCAGGCACTCAAGGCTCAATGCCGAGGGGGGTCCTGTGACCCCCCGTATCGGCGATCGCTGCAAACCGCAGGTCAGCGCTTTATGTAGTTTCTGATCCCTGCGGTCCCTGACCGCAGGGATCAGAAACCTAAAAATTGCCCAAAATCTGTATTTTTCCCAGTTTTTTTTTTTTTTTACCCCCCTGCACCCCTGAATTCATTTATGTGGCGGGGTGCAGGGGGGGGGGGCGGTTTGTGGGCGGTGCGGCAGTTGCGGGATCGCGATCCCCCCGCCCGCCTCCCATTATAATCATCGTTGGCTTCTAGTGGGTATACCAGGGTGCCAGCACATTGCTGGCACCCTGGTATAAATGGCTGACATCGGTGATGCGATGTCAGCCGTTTAACCCTTTCCATACCGCGGTCCGTACGGACCGCGGTATGGAAAAGGTTAACAGCTCAGGGAGCTCCCTCCCTCTCCCATCGGAGGGCTGCTGTACCTTTGCAGCCCCCCGATGGAGAGGGAGAGAGCCCCCAGACAGCCCCCCCAGAGCCCCGTCCTTACCCTTCCCCGTCTGCGCAGTTCTGAACATAACTGAGCAGATGGGGAAGGTTCCCATGGCAACAGGACGCCTCTCAGGCGTCCTGCTGTCCATGGTGCTGAACAGATCTATGCTGAAAGCATAGATCTGTTCAGTGTAAGTAAAATATAGTACAGTGCAATATATATTGTACTGTACTGTATTATACAGACATCAGACCCACTGGATCTTCAAGAACCAAGTGGGTCTGGGTAAAAAAAAAAAGTTAAAGTGAAAAAAAAGTAAAAATCAAAAAACACATTTATCACTGATTAAACATGAGAAAAATAAAATTCCCTACACATGTTTGGTATCGCCGCGTCCGTAACGACCTGATCTATAAAACGGTCATGTTACTTTTCCTGAACGGTGAACGCCATAAAAAATAAAAAACTATGATGAAATTGAAATTTTGCCCACCTTACTTCCCCAAAAAAGGTAATAAAAGTGATCAAAAAAGTCGCATGTACGCCAAAATTGTAACAATAAAACCGTCATCTCATCCCGCAAAAAATTAGACCCTACTTAAGATAATCGCCAAAAAACTGAAAAAACTATAGCTCTTAGACTATGGAAACACTAAAACATCATTTTTTTGGTTTCAAAAATGAAATCATTGTGTAAAACTTATATAAATAAAAAAAGTATACATATTAGGTATTGCCGTGTCCGTATCGACCGGCTCTATAAAAATATCACATGACCTAACCCCTCAGGTGACCACCGTAAAAAAAAAAAAAAAAAAAAAAAACGGTGTAGAAAAAGCTATTTTTAGTCATCTTACGTCACAAAAAGTGTAATAGCAAGCGATCAAAAAGTCATATGCACCCCAACATAGTGCCAATCAAACCGTCATCTCATCTCGCAAAAAATGAGACCCTACTTAAGATAATCGCCCCAAAACTGTAAAAACTATGGCTCTTAGACTATGGAGAAACTAAAAAAAAAAAATTGTTTTAAAAATGAAATCATTGTGTAAAACTTACATAAATAAAAAAAAATGTATACATATTAGGTATCGCCGCGTCCATGACAACCTGCTCTATAAAATTACCACATGATCTAACCTGTCAGATGAATGTTGTAAATAACAATTAAAAAAAACAATGCCAAAAAAGCTATTTCTTGCCACACAAAAAGTGTAATATAGAGCAACCAAAAATCATATGTACCCTAAACTAGTACCAACAAAACTGTCACCCGATCCCGTAGTTTCTAAAATGGGGTAACTTTTTTGGAGTTTCTACTCTAGGGGTGCATCAGGGGTCCAAATGGGACATGGTGTCAAAAAACCAGTCCAGCAAAACCTGCCTTCCAAAAACCATATGGCGCACCTTTCACTCTACGCCCCGCTGTGTGGCCGTACAGTAGTTTACGACCACATATAGGGTGTTTCTGTAAACGGCAGAGTCAGGGCAATAAAGATACAGTCTTGTTTGGCTGTTAACCCTTGCTTTGTTAGTGGAAAAAATTAGTTAAAATGGAAAATTAGGCAAAAAAATTAAATTCTCAAATTTCCTCCCCATTTGCCAAGAACTCTTGTGCAACACCTAAAGGGTTAACGAAGTTTGTAAAATCAGTTTTGAATACCTTGAGGGGTGTACTTTTTTAGATGGGGTCATTTTTAGGGAGTTTCTACTCTAGGGGTGCATCAGGGGGGCTTCAAATGGGACATGGTGTAAATAAACCAGTCCAGCAAAACCTGCCTTCCAAAAACCATACGGCGCACCTTTCACTCTACGCCCCGCTGTGTGGCCGTACAGTAGTTTACGGCCACATCTGGGGTGTTTCTGTAAACGGCAGAGTCAGGGCAATAAAGATACAGTCTTGTTTGGCAGTTAACCCTTGCTTTGTTAGTGGAAAAAATTGGTTAAAATGGAAAATTAGGCAAAAAAATTAAATTCTCAAATTCCATCCCCATTTGCCAATAACTCTTGTGCAACACCTAAAGGGTTAACAAAGTTTGTAAAATCAGTTTTGAATACCTTGAGGGGTGTAGTTTATAGAATAGGGTCATTTTTGGGTGGTTTCTATTATGTAAGCCTCGCAAAGTGACTTCAGACCTGTAGTGGTCCCTAAAAATTGGATTTCTTAAAAAATTCAAGATTTGCTTCTAAACTTCTAAGCCTTGTAACATCCCCAAAAAATAAAATATCATTCCCAAAATAATTCAAACATGAAGTACACATATGGGGAATGTAAAGCCATCACAATTTTTGGGGGTATTACTATGTATTACAGAAGTAGAGAAACTGAAAATTAGAAATTTGCAAATTTTTCCAAATTTGGGGTAAATTTGGTATTTTTTTTTATGCAAAAAAAATTAATTTTGGGACTTAATTTTTCCAGTGTCATGAAGTACAATATGTGACGAAAAAACAATCTCAGAACGGCCTGGATAAGCCAAAGCGTTTTAACGTTATCAGCACTTAAAATGACACTGGTCAGACTTGCAAAAAATGACCTGGTCCTTAAGGTGAAATAAGGCTGTGTCTTGAAGGGGTTAATCCCCAGAAAAAACAGTCCGATAAGCAATGACGCCATCATCTGGGGAAGATTTTGAAGAATTTTCTATCGCCATGGCAGCAGGTGACCCAAAATCCTTGGGCCCTGAATCCAACCCAAAGCGGCTACGGCATAGAATTTTCCTCAAAACCCCCAAAAAGATTTCAGGTGACATCCCACAGCCCAAGCATGTTAAAAAAAGATCTGGCAGGGAGTCTTAGACTTAAAAATTTCAGGCGTCATAACAGAGGTCCCCAAGCCAGAAAGGGGGACTCAAGACTATTCCTGGTCCAAAAACCTGACGGATCCTCTCGTACCTTCATAAATCTCAAAGAATTGAACAAGCATATAACCTATCGAAAATTCAAGATGGAGTCTATCGCGTCCATAATTCCCCTAATGAAAAAAGGGGCTTACATGACTTCCATCGACCTCAAGGACGCATACTATCACGTCCCTATACATCAAAAATCGCAATCCTACCTCAGGTTCGCGCTAAAAGACCAGAAAGGCATAACACATAATTTCCAATTCACAGCGTTGCCCTTCGGCATTTGTTCTGCCCCGAGGGTTTTTACGAAAATTATAATAGAAATTATAGACCATTTAGTCTGAAGTATGCTAACATTTTTTCCTTATTTTCTACGAATTCCTCATTGTAAGAGAGTCTTCACTGATAACATCCAGATTGACCTACTATGTCATACAAGGGATGTCAAAACTGGACTGGCTAATAAACACAAAAAAATCTTGTTTAATACCAGACACAGAAATTTCTGGGGTTATTACTAGACTCCGTTTCCCAGTCGTCATCCCTCCCACTAGAAAAGCTAGAGGCTTTCAGGGTAACATAGTACATAAGGCCAAAAAAAATACATTTTTCCATCCAGTTCGGCCTGTTATCCTACAAGTTGATCCAGAGGAAGGCAAAATAAACAAAAACTGAGGTACAAGCCAATTTTCCCAACTTTAGGGGAATAAAAAATTCCTTCCCGACTCCCAATCAGACTAACTCCCTGGATCAACGACCCCTTCTCTAGTAGCTATAGCCTGTAATATTATTACACTCCAGAAATACATCCAGGCCCCTGTAGAATTCCTTTATTGTACTCACCATCACCACCTCCTCAGGCAGAGAGTTTGATAGTCTTACTGCTCTTACCGTAAAGAATCCTCTTCTATGTTTGTGTACAAACCTTCTTTCCTCCAGACGCAGAGGATGTCCCCTCGTCACAGTCACAGTCCTGGGGATAAACAGGTCTCTGTACTGAACTAGGGTTGGGCGATATACCGGTATCACGATATACCGCGGTATTAAAAAAACGGCAATATCGCCCTAAATACCGCGGTATTTCGTGACGTCATAGAAGCGGTCATGTGCGCTGACCGCTTCTAAATCTGCGTCCGCGGCCGCCCGCCCCAGCATGAACCGTACAGCACATTTACAATTCAGCCAGCGTGAGGGAGGGAAGGAATTCTGTGACTCGCATTCCCGGCACCCGACCTCTGAGAGGATGCTGTGATCCGCGCAATTAACCCCTCAGGTGATCACAGCGTCCTCTCAGAGGTCAGGTGCCGGGAATGTTCTTAAGTCCCTGCATTGGTGGCAGTGGGTAGTTCTGATCAGAGTCCCAGCAGTGTAATGCTGGGGCTCCGATCGGTTACCATGGCAGCCAGGAAGCTACTGAAGCCCTGGCTGCCATGGTATGTTAGTGAGCAGCATTATACTCACGTGCGCCGTGGCCGCCGGACGCTCCTTCTCCTCATAGGTCTGTGCGGTGCATTGCTAATGGTATAAGCATTAGCAATGCGCCGCACAGACAGAAGAAGGAGCGCCCAGCGGCCACGGCGCACGTGAGTATAATGCTGCTCACTAACATACCATGGCAGCCAGGGCTTCAGTAGCTTCCTGGCTGCCATGTTAACCGATCGGAGCCCCAGCATTACACTGCTGGGACCCCGATCAGAACTGCCCACTGCCACCAATGATGGGGGACGACCCTGTTGCCTCCAATGATTAATACTGGGGAGGGAGGAGGGGGGGCCCACTGGCACCAATAATGGGGGGACGACCCTGTGCCCTCCAATGATTAATACTGGGGAGGGAGGAGGGGGGCCCCACTGCCACCAATGATGGGAGGGGGAGGGGGACCCTGTGGCCACTGCCACCAATAATTAATACAATTAACGTCTCCTTGTGGCTGCCTAGCTGCCCCCATACAGTATAAGGTCTCCTTGTGGCTGCCCCCATACAGTATAAGGTCTCCTTGTGGCTGCCCCCATACAGTATAAGGTCTCCTTGTGGCTGCCCCCATACAGTGTAAGGTCTCCTTGTGGCTGCCCCCATACAGTATAAGGTCTCCTTGTGGCTGCCCCCATACAGTATAAGGTCTCCTTGTGGCTGCCCCCATACAGTGTAAGGTCTCCTTGTGGCTGCCCCCATACAGTGTAAGGTCTCCTTGTGGCTGCCCCCATACAGTGTAAGGTCTCCTTGTGGCTGCCCCCATACAGTGTAACGTCTCCTTGTGGCTGCCCCCATACAGTGTAACGTCTCCTTGTGGCTGCCCCCATACAGTGTAACGTCTCCTTGTGGCTGCCCCCATACAGTGTAACGTCTCCTTGTGGCTGCCCCCATACAGTATAACGTCTCCTTGTGGCTGCCCCCATACAGTATAACGCCTCCTTGTGGCTGCCCCCATACAGTATAACGCCTCCTTGTGGCTGCCCCCATCCAGTATAACGCCTCCTTGTGGCTGCCCCCATACAGTATAACGCCTCCTTGTGGCTGCCCCCATACAGTATAACGCCTCCTTGTGGCTGCCCGGCTGCCCCCATACAGTGTAACATCTCCTTGTGGCTGCCCCCATACAGTATAACGTCTCCTTGTGGCCCCAAGTGTTTTTTCTTCTAAATGGGCATTTATCGCGATATATATCGTTATCGCGATAAATTTCTTAATATCGTTATCGTGGGAATATTTTTGATATCGTCCAACCCTATACTGACCCCTGATATATTTATACATATTAAATAGATCTCCCCTCAGTCGTCTTTTTTCTAAAGTGAATAACCCTAATTTTGATAATCTTTCAGGGTACTGTAGTTGCCCCATTCCAGTTATTACTTTTAGTTGCCCTCCCCTGGACCCTCTCCAGCTCTGCTATGTCTGCTTAGTTTACAGGAGCCCAAAACTGTACACAGTACTCCATGTGTGGTCTGACCAGCGATTTGTAAAGTGGTAAGACTATGTTCTTATCACGGGCATCTATGCCCCTTCTGATGCAGCCCATTATCTTATTGGCCTTGGCAGCAGATGCCTGACATTGGTTTTTGCAGCTTAGTTTGCTGTTTATTAAAATTCCTAGATCCTTTTCCATGTCAGTGTTACCGAGTGTTTTACCATTTAGTATGTACGGGTGACTTGGAGGGTAAGGATACAAAATTCCAAGCTCAGAAAAATCGCTCGATAAGAGAAGCAATGAGCGTACTGGGGTCGATGACATCATGCATTATGACCGTAGCTTGGGCCCAAGCACACTCCAGAACAACACAAACCTGGATACTGTGGAATTGGGACAGAAAGCAATCCTCCTTAGACGGAAAACTTTCAATTCCTCACCACGTAAAACTAGATCTAAACTGCTGGAAGGAAAGAAAGAAAGAAAGAAAGAACTTATTAAATTGCTTAACCTGGGAGACATTCCCAGAAATCCAAATCATAACTGACGCAAGCTGCCAAGGATGGGGTGCGAAAGTGGACTCCTCAAACTGGCAAGGCAAATGGTCAGACGAAGTAAAAACCAGATTGTCAAATTACAAGGAATTGAGAGCCTTGTGGGAAACCATAAAAGTATTTCACAACTTATTACTCAAAAAACACCTAAAAGTATTTTCAGACAATACAACAACGGTAGCCTATCTAAAACACCAGGGGGCCACGAAATCTCCAGGTCTAAAGAAGCTTGCAGAACAAATCTTCCGGTGGGCAGAAGAAAATGTTGTTGTTTCCGTTACCGCCGTCCATTTAAAAGGCTCTGAAAATATAGAAGCCGACTACCTCAGCAGGAAGACTCTAGACCCCGGGGAGTGGTCTCTTTGCCAGGAAATTTTTCTGAAGATCTGCAAAAAATGGGGAACACCCCAAGTAGACCTCTTCGCATCAAAACAAAATGTAAAAGTAGATTGCTTCTGCTCCCTAAATCCCAGAGACCATCCTTGGGCAATGGACACTTTCTCCATCAAGTGGATGGGGGATCTAGCGTATGCCTTTCCTGCCTTGGCTCTAATTCCCAAAGTCTTGCAAAAAATATCGAGGGACCCAGTAACAGTAATACTGGTAGTCCCATATTGGCCCAATAGAATCTGGTTCTCCATCCTAAAGGAGCTGGCCATGGAGGACCCATGGGAAATTCCATACCAAGCGAACCTTTTATCTCAAGGTCCGATCATACATAAGAACCCCAGCCTATTCAGATTTTCGGCATGGATCCTGAGGGTGAAATGTTGAAAAGCAAGGGCCTGTCAGGAAAGGTTATTAATACTCTGAAATCCAGCCGCAAGCTATTTATCTTAAAATATGGAAGAAATACTGCTCCTGGCTAGGGGATGCCTCTCCCAATAAATCTCCCCCTTGCATTTAGAAACTTTAGGATTTTCTCCAAAGGGGCCTGGACATGGGACTTAAACCAAGTATGTTAAAAGTACAAATTTTCGCATTGGGAGCCTTCTATGACTCTGACTTATCCAGCCACAGGTGGATTAGGAGGTTAATACGGGCAGCGGTTCAGAATAAGACTGTCCCTTACCCAGAGGGTATTACAATGGGATTTAAATATAGTATTGAGAGGTCTGACGAAGCCCCCATTCACACCTTTGTCAGACATTTCTATCAAACACCTGTCATACAAGATGGCATTTCTAATCGCCATTACATCGGCCAGACGCTTAGGGGAAATCCAGGCCCTATCCAGACAGAATTGTACTTAGATTAGATCCGGGTTTCCTTCCCAAGGTGGTATTAAACTTCCACAGGGACCAGGAAATCATTCTGCCATCCTTCCCTACAGACTTTCTTAGCCCAGACGAGACACAATTCAATCTCCTGGACGTAAGAGAGGCCATTATACTGTATCTGACAGTCACCAAAGATTTTAGGAAAAATGATAACCCCCCCCCAATCCTACCAAATAATCTGGTAGTTCTCTATGGTAGCCGTAATTAGACTTGCCGGTAATTTTGTTTCCTTGAATCCATCATGACTGCTCGGATATTCCCACCCTGTATATATTTAAGTTCTGGGTCTGACGTAATAATCAGATTCTTTGCTCGCAAAAAAAATAAATAATAAAAATATTATTATTAAAAATAATAATAATAATAAAAAAATATATATATACAGTACAGACCAAAAGTTTGGACACACCTTCTCATCCAAAGAGTTTTCTTTATTTTCATTACTATGAAAATTGTAGATTCACACTGAAGGCATCCAAACTATGAATGAACACATGTGGAATTATATACTTCTCAAAAAAGTATGAAACAACTGAAAATATGTCATATTTTATATAGGTTCTTCAAAGTAGCCACCTTTTTTGCTTTGATTACTGCTTTGCACATTCTAAGCATTCTCTTGATGAGCTTCAAGAGGTAGTCATCTGAAATGGTTTTCACTTCACAGGTGTGCCCTGTCAGGTTTAATAAGTGGGATTTCTTGCCTTATAAATGGGGTTGGGACCATCAGTTGCGCTGTGGAGAAGTCAGGTGGATACACAGCTGATAGTCCTCCTGAATAGACTGTTAGAATTTGTATTATGGCAAGAAAAAAGCAGCTAAGTAAAGAAAAACGAGTGGCCATCATTACTTTAAGAAATGAAGGTCAGTCAGTCCGAAAAATTGGGAAAACTTTGAATGTGTCCCCAAGTGCAGTCACAAAAACCATCAAGCGCTACAAAGAAACTGGCTCACATGCGGACCGCCCCAGGAAAGGAAGACCAAGAGTAACCTCTGCTGCGGAGGATAAGTTAATCCGAGTCACCCAGCCTCAGAAATCGCAGGTTAACAGCAGCTCAGAGTAGAGACCAGGTCAATGCCACAGAGTTCTAGCAGCAGACAAATCTCTAGAACAACTGTTAAGAGGAGACTGTGTGAATCAGGCCTCCATGGTAGAATATCTGCTAGGAAACCAGTGCTAAGGACCGGCAACAAGCAGAAGAGACTTGTTTGGGCTAAAGATCACAAGGAATGGACATTAGACCAGTGGAAATCTGTGCTTTGGTCTGATGAGTCCAAATTTGAGATCTTTGGTTCCAACCACGTGTCTTTGTGCGACGCAGAAAAGGTGAACGGATGGACTCTACATGCCTGGTTCCCACCGTAGAGCATGGAGGAGGAGGAGGTGTGATGGTGTGGGGGTGCTTTGCTGGTGACACTGTTGGGGTTTTATTCAAAATTGAAGGCATACTAAACCAGCATGGCTACCGCAGCATCTTGCAGCGGCATGCTATTCCATCCAGTTTGCATTTAGTTGGACCACCATTTATTTTTCAACAGGACAATGACCCCAAACACACCTCCAGTCTGTGTAAGGGCTATTTGACCATGAAGGAGAGTGATGGGGTGCTGCGCCAGATGACCTGGCCTCCACAGTCACCGGACCTGAACCAAATCGAGATGGTTTGGGGTGAGCTGGACCGCAAGTGCTAAGCATCTCTGGGAACTCCTTCAAGACTGTTGGAAGACCATTTCAGGTGACTACCTCTTGAAGCTCATCAAGAGAATGCCAAGAGTGTGCAAAGCAGTATTCAAAGCAAAAGGTGGCTACTTTGAAGAACCTAGAATATGACTGACATATTTTCAGTTGTTTCATACTTTTTTGATAAGTATATAATGCCACATGTGTTAATTTATAGTTTTGATGCCTTCAGTGTGAATCTACAATTTTCATAGTCATGAAAATAAAGAAAACTCTTTGACTGAGAAGGTGTGTCCAAACTTTTGATCTGTACTGTATATATATCACTTGGTCTTATACCTATTTAGAGGAGCTTTATTTTATAGACACTTAGGCGGGACCCACTTTGGTAATTTGTAAAACAATGAGGGTGAGAGTGTGTGGTGGCCTTTTAAACTGTGTTCCTGCCCCTATTGAGGACAAAGGTCTACTCTCTCTATGGTAGCCGTCATGGTGGATTCATGGAAACAAAATTACCGGTAAGTCTAATTGCGGTTTTCTGAAGGACTCTTCCATATTCTGTAGAGCCTCATCCACATGATCTTCCTTATCCACTATCCTTCTTATTCTCAGCATTTGACTGTATGGTAGAGAATTTACCAGCCTTCTAGGGTGTCCACTGGTAAAATGTAACAGTGTATTCTTGTTAGTTTGTTTAATATTCAAATCAGTATGTATTTGCCCTTCCTCTATGTATACCTGAGTATCCAAGAACTGTACCCTCTCTTCGGACGCTGTTAATGTAAATTGGATCTCCTCATCAATGGAGTTAAAAAATGCATCCGTAGATCCAGTCCAGATGAGGAAAATGTTGTCTATGTATCTCCTCCACGTCAACACCTGGCCGAAGTGGGGAGATACATAGACTAGACGCTCCTCAAATGAACGTACAAATATGTTTGCATGTGTGGGCGCAGCATTCAAACCCATCGCTGCGCCCATCAACTGCAAATAGAACTGCCCTTGAAATGTGAAGTAATTGTTCCTGAGTGACCTCTCTAATAGTTCCACTATAAATCTGCGTGTTGGGATGGAATACTAGTGTGGTTAATTGAGGTATATAATGATAAAATATCAAATGATGCTAATATTGCCCCTCTCGGAATTTGCACCCCACTCAATTTCTTAATAAAATCTCCAGTATCCCTGATGTATGATTTTGCACCTATAGCATATTCTCTCAATACTTTGTCTAAAAGAAAAAGTAAATATTGGAAAAAAAAATTGTTTTTTAATCCCTCTTTAGCCAACATCAAGAAGGATTATGGGAATGTTACTAAGAAGCTGTTATCTATAGAGCTACATTCACTGACACTAGCCGAGTATCACAAAAACAACCGCATACTGAGAGGGATGCGATCTCGGTTGAAACCAAACATGTTTTCACATGATGGGGATTTCAGAAGACGTTTAGAAGCCATTTCAAATAAGTATGCCTTGGATGTTATTTTTATTAAACATTGAGTTTTCACAGAAGGAAATTATGGTGCTAAAGGGGAAGCTACATGATACTGAACTACATCTAAAGTCTGCCATGTCCGCCAGTGAGGTGGAAACCTTTTTGGAAAAACAGAAGGTCTTCTTGGATAAAATGTGCAAGGATCAAGAGGAAATTAATAAATCAAAATGGCACAAAGATCGCAATGATTATATTTCTGGGCACATTTATACGTGGGAACACCCATGGAACATGGATAGAAATACAACAACGAAAAAGATTCTGAGACGTAATAAAGATATGAATAAATGGATGAGGAATAAGGTGACAACCAAGGATAACAACGCAAATCCCCCCCCCCCCCCCCCCATCCCGGAACTTTTTTAGGGGAATGGAACCCCATAGGAAACGACCCACAAGGAGGGGAGGTCGACGACATGGAAGATGCAGGAAAAACCAGAGCACAGAGATTAACAAGGATCAACAGAGGGATGAATGTAACAGAGAAGAAATAGAGACTGATGCTGTGGTAAATATCTCATCACATATTTTGACTGAATATGAACTTAAGGTACTGAATAGGGGCCTTTCTTTTTGTCCACAGGAGAAACCAGATTAGTTTCAGCTGGAACTGGACTTAAACCGCCTCTTCAGGAATCTTAGACTGAGGGTGTGGTTTGACTCCAGTTCCTCTGAAACTGGGTGGAACTGAGAATCCTATACAGAGGACTCAATTGACATTGAAGCAGTTTGATTTGCATTTAAAAAGTGTTTTTTTTTTTTTTTTTTTTTTTTGTTTGTTTTTTATTGTTCCTGGTATTAACTCACATTCTCTAGAAGTGTTTATTGAAGCAGTAAAGAGGGATATAGCAGAATTGAGACAACATACAAGATCTGATATGTTAACTAAACCAAATATTACTGCTCAGGAAATGTATGCATTGGAGAGTTTGTCTAATAACCCTGATTTTACCATTAAGAAAAATTGAGGGATTGATAAACATAGCAGAGGAAAACGGAATTATTGATAGACAACTTAAAGAATGTTTTATAATAAGGTCTCCAACTACCCCAATGATGTATGTATTGCCCAAGATACATAAAAGGCTGGTGGACCCTCCTGGACGGCCCATAATATCCAGCCAAAACTAAATTTTTTTCCAATATAATTTATTTTTTTAGACAAAGTATTGAGAGACTACGCTATAGGTGCAAATCCCAAGAGGGGCAATATTAGCATCATTATATACCTCAATTAACCACACTAAGGGCTTACTAGCAGTGGAGGGCATGTTACAGAACTTGGAGTATTCCATCCCAATGCGCAGATTTATAGTGGAACTATTAGAGAGGTCACTCAGGAACAATTACTTCACATTTCAAGGGCAGTACTATTTGCAGTTGATGGGAGCGGCGATGGATTCGAATGCTGCGCCCACCTATGCAAACATATTTGCATTCATTTGAGGAGCGTCTAGTCTATGTATCTCCCCACTTCGGCCAGGTGTTGACGTGGGGGAGATACATAGACAACACTTTCCTCATCTGGACTGGATCTATGCATGCATTGATGGAGTTCCATCTATTTTTTTTACTCCATTGATGAGGAGATCCAATTTACATTAACGGTGTCCGAAGAGAGGCTACAGTTCTTAGATACTCAGGTATACATAGAGGAAGGGCAAATACATACTGATTTGAATATTAAACAAACTGACAAGAATACACTGTTACATTTTACCAGTGGACACCCTAAAAGGATGGTAAATTCTCTACCATACAGTCAAATGCTGAGAATAAGAAGGATAGTGGATAAGGAAGATCATGTGGATCAGGCTCTACAGAATATGGAAGAGTCCTTCAGAAATTGAGGTTACCCTAAGAACTTGGTACATAGACATGCAATTAGAGCTAAAAAAATACAGAGGGAGGAGTTGTTAGCAACAAAACAAAAACAAAAAAGTGATAGGTTACCTTTTGTATCATCCTATAACGAATTAAGTCCCAACATTGAACGGATAGTAAGAAAACATTGGGGGGTACTGAGGTGCGGCTATCCGACAATAGCGGCCTTCAGGGATCCTCCAATGATGGCATATAAAAGAGCACGGAACATTAGAGACAGGGTAGTGAGCTCTAGGGTACCAGAAAGAGGTCAATTAAAACAAACTTTTTTAAAAACTAAACGTACTGGTAGTTTCCCTTGCTTGGGATAATTGCAGACTCATGTACAAGGGGGTCTGCATTCACACATACAAAAACAAATGAGAATTTTGATAGTATTTAATATCTCACATGTGACTCATCTTGGGTCAAATATGTATTGTGGTGCCCGAGTAAAATGCTGTACGTGGGGGGAAAACCACGGGCGACATGAAGACCAGGTTAAATAATCATAGGCAATCTATCAGAAATAAAAGAAAATATTTACCGGTATCAGAACATTTCGCTGAAAAAAAACATAAGGAGAGTGATTTAAGATTTATAATATTGGATCACGTAAAACCGCTGGAAAGGGGCGGGGACAGGCTAGTGTTGCAAAAGGAAAATGAACTTAGATTGATTTTTCATCTGGATACGCTGAAGCCCAAAGGCTTGAATGTTGAGTTCAGGGTAACTGGGGGCACGGTGGGCTAATGCTTTACATCCCATTGTTTGTGTTCTTTTACATACGAATTATTCTACCAAGTGAATTTAATAGATGCTGCATATGGTTATTGCCTTGAAAGTGACGCTATACTATGATTACTTTACAGTTGGAAACATGGAATTGTTCTGCGGTTGGAAATATGGAAGCTGTTATGCTGGGATATATGTTGGCTGAATGAAAGATGATTTAATAGGGAAGATCTCTACTGTATCAAAAGTTATGACTATTATACATTTGTCCACAAATTTGCCCCAAACAAGATGGTGTGAATGAGGTGCGCGTTGCTCGTGATGGAGATGTTTGAATATGCACATACACATGATGCGCTGTGTTGTCTGCATATATACACATTGTGGAGATAGACATAGCGTAAGTGCTTAACGTCGTGCCTGTTCTGTCTCTGCTCCGAGTGACGCCCATCCATTGCACTTCATAGGGGAGGAGGGGGATAGATTGACGCATGCGCATTGAGAATCAAGAGATGCAGAGATTACAGAGTGGAGTTCTATTGTTCACCATTGAGATCTAATTACCCTTATGGATCACGGCGTCCTCAGGGGTAAGGGCAGTGTCTGACTCAGACACTGCCCTTACCCCTGAGGACGCCGTGATACGGCGAAACATGTCGGGGGGCAGCGTGAGGCTTGAATTTTAATACAGCTATCACTGTGATCAATGAATAGAGGAAAATAGTAGATACAGTGCCATTAACAATACGGGCAAGCGCGCAGCCCAGTATGGCAACAGAGTGTCTAATCTAAGTAGTAGGCTTAACAAGTCAGGAAAGACTACTGACAATAAGCCCTAAGAGACAAATAAAGGACAGTGAAACTGGAAATTTTAAATCGCTAAATATGTGTCGGTGCACAATTAAAAAGTTTTTTATTTATAATTATTAAAAGCTAAGTCTTAGGAATTTTTAAGCACGATGCACTTTATATAACTATGTCACTATTACAATATAGCGACACTAAGATTAGTACTGCAGATATGGTTACCTATATGGTTGCTACTGACTACGCACATTGCACTTATGTGGTGTGGCCCTGAACGCAGCCGTCTGGCCCTAATGCATTCTCAGTGGAGGCGGATCCACTGAGAATGCATCCGCCTGCCAGCGCTCAGCCTCCGCTCCGCTGCAAGCAGCGTTCGGGTGTCCGAGCGGATCCGTTCCGACTTATAATGGAAGTCAATGGGGACGGATCCGCTTGAAGATGACACCATATGGCTCAATCTTCAAGCGGATCCGTCCCCCATTGACTTTTAATGTAAAGTCTGAACAGATCCGCTCAGGCTACTTTCACACTTAGAACATTTTTCTAAGTTATAATGCAGACGGATCCGTTCTGAACGGAGCCACCGTCTGCATTAATATGAGCGGATCCGTTCAGAACGGATCCGATCGAACGCTAGTGTGAAAGTAGCCTTAGACTGAATGAATTGTAGCATTTGTTAAAAAGGGTTGTTCAGTTTGATCAATTTCTGTATACATTTTTGATATATATATATTACACCTTGCTTTTTAGACAGTGAATGTAACATTCAAAAATGTCTACTTTATGTTGACATCATTTTTGTAAATATTATTTTCATTTTGTAGGATGTTTAGAAGGCTTAGCATTTTAGATGTGATTTCCAAAACCAATTTTTGTAAACCACATCCCTTACAGAATTTACCAAGGGGTGTAGTGAGCATTTTGACCCCAGGGGCGTTTGTACCATCTGCTATGAATTCATTTATGCAAAGTGGAAATGGCAGTTTTTCCACAGATATTGCATTTCAGTGCCCAGTATGTTGTGCCCAGCATAAACTTGTGTGCAATGCTAGTCCTTTTATTATGCTTTGTTACTGTTTTCATAAATACCCTACATGTGAAATCTAATCTTTTTCTTGGACACACAATTATTTCTTCTTGTTCTTCTTCTTGTTCTTCTTGTTCTTGTTCTTCTTCTTGTTCTTCTTCTTGTTCTTCTTCTATCACACTTTCATGGAATTTACATATAGGGTTCGGACCGCGCGTATCATATATAGACGGTATACAAACATTTTTTTCTCTCCTCCTTTTAGAAAGGTACCGAGGTCTGCAGATGTCCTATTTGTGGATATCCTGCAACTTGTAAAAAAAAATGTAATAGTGTAAATCCGTATGGTTGTGCTATCCTGCAATGCGCAGATTGTACTTACATGGCACTCCACCAACACCAGGTGTATCAAAGGTATCCTCCGCGGCTTGTTTGATTCTTTGCAGCTAAGGTCCACGGTCACACGCCAGCGCACAGAGTTCCACCACGGACTTAATTCCAGCACACACCAGATGAGTCTGCTAGTATTCCCAATTTCTTTTGATTTAAACATTTCTGTGGATACAAGTGGCTCCCACCATAGTGAAGCTCCGATAGCTAGTTTAAAAGGTTTATTCAGTACATACTTACAAACATGCACTTTAAAATCGCATTAAAAATCACAGTCTTTTTTTCTTTGCCCGACCCAGGTTTCGCTCCTTGAGCTTCGTCAGGGGCACACGTCATCTCTCCCTCCCCCTTCTCTTTTATTTGGTAGGCTAGCGTTAATCAAGCACCTGTGCTACTGCAAACGCCTCCTTTTTTTTCCCCTCAAACACTTAACCCTACACTTGTATCTCTTAGTTCTCAATGGGAAAAACCGCACATCTTTAGGTCCTAATTCACATGGCAATAGTGGTTCCACCAACTTCTGTAATTAATTTAAAACGGCTTGCAGATCAAAATCTACATTCAGGCCCCCTGGTTGTAGCGTACTCAATTCATATATCCACCTACTTTCTTTTTTATTAACTTTCTCTAAAAAACTTCCTCCCCTCCAATGGTTTTGTACTATTTCTAACAAAAATGGGATATATCTCACAAAATGGGATATTTTTAAAAGCATCCTAAAATCTCATTGTGAGAGGTACATACCGTATGGGAATAAAAGGTTAAGGAACAAAAAGAAACCAATGTGGATAAACAGAACTGTAAAGAAAGCAATAAATGACAAAAAGAAAGCATATAAAACACTAAAACAGGAAGGTAGCATAGAAGCACTGAAAAACTATAAGGAAAAAAATAGAACATGTAAAAAACAAATAAAAGCGGCCAAAGAGAGTAAAACTAACCCTAAAATGTTTTTTCATTATATAAATGTTAAAAAGTATAAATCTGAAGGTGTCGGCCCGGTAAAGAGTAATGAGAGCGGAGTCGCACAGAGCGACGAGGAGAAAGCAAAGCTGTTAAATATTCTTTTCTCCAATGTAGTCACTGAGGAAAATAAACTGTCACATGACGTGCCGAATGTTGAAATAAATTCCCCATTAAAAGTGTCCTGTCTGACCCAGGAAGAAGTACAACAGCGACTTAAAAATATTAAAATAGACAAATCGCCAGGACCGGATGGCATACACCCCCGTATCCTAAGGGAATTAAGTAATGTCAGAGCCAGACCCTTATTTCTGATATTTGCAGATTCTATATCGACAGGGAATGTCCCACAGGATTGGCGCATGACAAATGTGGTGCCAATATTCAAAAAGGGTCCAAAAACCGAGCCTGGAAACTATAGGCCGGTAAGTTTTAACATCTGTTGTGGGTAAACTGTTTGAAGGTTTTCTGAGAGATGCTATGTTAGAGCATCTTAACGGAAAAAAGCAAATAACGCCATATCAGCATGGCTTTGTGAGGGATCGGTCATGTCAAACAAATTTAATCAGTTTCTATGAGGAGATAAGTTAAAGACTTGACAGTGGCGAATCAATGGATGTCGTGTATCTGGACTTCTCCAAAGCATTTGACACTGTACCACATAAAAGGTTAGTATATAAAATGAGAATGTTCGGACTGGGAGAAAACATCTGTAAGTGGGTAAGTAACTGGCTCAATGATAGAAAATAGAGGGTGGTTATTAATGGTACATACTCAGATTTGGTCACTGTCACTAGTGGAGTACCTCAGGGGTCAGTATTGGCCCCCTATTCTCTTCAATATATTAATTAATGATCTTTTAGAAGGCTTGCATAGTAAAATATCAATTTTCGCAGATGACACTAAGGCTACTTTCACACTAGCGTTCGGGCGGATCCGTTCTGAACGGATCCGCTCATAATAATGCAGACGGAGGCTCCGTTCAGAACGGATCCGTCTGCATTATTTTTAGCATAGAACAGCTAAGTGTGAAAATAGCCTAGTACGGATCCGTCCAGACTTTCAATGTAAAGTCAATGGGGGACGGATCCGCTTGAAGATTGAGCCACATTGTGGCATCTTCAAACGGATCCGTCCCCATTGACTTACATTGAAAGTCTGGACGGATCCGCACGCCTCCGCACGGCCAGGCGGACACCCGAACGCTGCAAGCAGCGTTCAGCTGTCCGCCTGTCCGTGCGGAGGCGAGCGGAGCGGAGGCTGAACGCCGCCAGACTGATGCAGTCTGAGCGGATCCGCCTCCATTCAGACTGCATGAGGGCTGGACGGCTGCGTTCGGGTCCGCTCGTGAGCTCCTTCAAACGGAGCTCACGAACGGAAACCCGAACGCTAGTGTGAAAGTAGCCTAAACTGTGTGTGAAGTAATTAACACTGAAGAGGACAGTATACTACTACAGAGTGATCTGGATAGATTGGAGGCTTGGGCAGATAAGTGGCAGATGAGATTTAACACTGACAAATGTAAAGTTATGCACATGGGAAGGAATAAGGCAAGTCACCCGTACATATTAAATTGTAAAACACTGGTAACACTGACATGGAAAAGGATCTAGGAATTTTAATAAACGGCAAACTAAGCTGCAAAAAACAGTGTCAGGCAGCTGCTGCCAAGGCCAATAAGATAATGGGTTGCATCAAAAGGGGCATGGATGCCCGTGATAAGAACATAGTCCTACCACTTTACACATCATTAGTCAGACCACACATGGAGTACTGTGTACAGTTCTGGGCTCCAGTGGACAAAGCAGACATAGCAGAGCTGGAGAGGGTCCAGAAAAGGGCAACTAAAGTAATAACTGGAATGGGGCAACTACAGTACCCTGAAAGATTATCAAAATTAGGGTTATTCACTTTAGAAAAAAGACGACTGAGAGGAGATCTAATTAATATGTATAAATATATCAGGGGACAGTACAGAGATCTATCCAATCATCTATTCATTCCCAGGACTGTGACGAGGGGACATCCTCTGCGTCTGAAGGAAAGAAGGTTTGTACACAAACATAGAAGAGGATTCTTTATGGTAAGAGCAGTGAGACTATGGAACTCTCTGCCTGAGGAGGTGGTGATGGTGAGTACAATAAAGGAATTCAAGAGGGGCCTGGATGTATTTCTGGAGTGTAATAATATTACAGGGTATAGCTACTAGAGAAAGATCGTTGATCCAGGGATTTATTCTGATTGCCTGATTGGAGTCGGGAAGGAATTTTTATTCCCCTAAAGTGAGGAAAATTGGCTTCTACCTCACAGGTTTTTTTTGCCTTCCTCTGGATCAACTTGCAGGATGACAGGCCGAACTGGATGGACAAATGTCTTTTTTCGGCCTTATGTACTATGTTACTATGAAAAATAGGGATAAAACGCAGGAAGGGGGGTTGTTAGACAAACTGAATTTTCCACACCAAGCGATCAAAAGTATACAGAGGGAAAAGCAGGAAAAACTAGAGAAACTGCAGGAAAGGAATGACAAAACCACACAAAACATCAATACACCGCAAAAAAGATTTGTAGAGGAAAAAGAGGGGGGAAAAACACAATCTGCGAACAAAAAAAGCAAGGTGTGAATGACGGGATATTCAATCTCAGCAGGCACACTTTGTCAGAAATCGAAAAGGTGGTGCTAAAAAAAAGGGTAAAAATTTGCACCATCCAAGAACTTGAACAAATTTGATGCCTTTGTTGACATCCATAAATATATTAGAAAACTAAACATATGGCTAAATTTTTCTTAGGGAAAGAACTAACTATTAACCAGAAAAAAGCAGAGCAGAATAAAGAATACATACATACAGATCTAAAAGAAAAATCTAAACTCTATCCAAAAAATAAAAATGAGTGCTTAGATGCTTTTAGGAGGAGCATTTTGAATGATTTGGAAAAAATAAAACCAAAAATCAAAGGAGGTAATTTGACTAAAAAAGAAAGAGATGCACTAAAAACGTTACAGGATAATCAGAATATAATAAAGCCTGCAGATAAAGGGGAGGGGGGGGGGGTGTAGTAGTGATGAATGTCGGACTATGAAACAGAGGTATTGAGGCAGCTGAAAGACACAAAAACCTACGCTATGTTGAAAAAAGACCCTCTGCCAGACTACAGGAATAAATTACAAGATCTGGTCAAATATGGAGGAGAGAAAGGCATACTCAATAAAAAAAAGAAATGGATTATCTGAATATAAAAGAACCTACAACCCCAATTATCTATGTATTACCGAAGAATCCACAAAAGCCCCATAAATACCCCGGGTAGACTCATAGTGTCAGGGATTAATTCCCTGACCAGTAGGATCACGGAATACATAGATAATTTTTTTACAGAAATATGTACTCCTAGCACCGTCATTTTTGAAGGATAGTGGTTGTGTGGTGAAAATGATAAAAGAACTACAGGGGGTTGGGGAGAATACGTGGATGGCCACCAAAAAACAAAGGATTACAAGCAATAAAAGATACCCTGTATGATGACCCTGATATGATAAAAACACAAGCTGACTTCATCGTACGTTGTGTGGAATTCTGCCTGGATCATAATTATTTCTGGTTTAAGGGCCAGTATTATTTGCAGAATGTCGGAACGGCGAAGGGGGCGAGAATTTGGAAAAGGTATATAGATGATTGCCTGGTGATATGGGAAGGGGAAAAAAATCTGCTGGAGGCGTTTATTAGAGGATTGAAAATTTAGGAATGGAACTTAAGTTTCACTAGCACTGTTAGTGCGGTTTCAGTGGATTTTCTGGACCTAACTATATATGTGGATGAGGAACACCTTAAAACCAAGACATATATTTTAAGCCCACTGATGTCAACTGGTATATAGATTTAACCAGCTGCCATTACGCCCCTTGGCTTCAGAATATACCCAAGGGACAGGTCCAGAGAATCCACCGCAACTGCACTGACACAGCTATGTTTAAAGAACAAAGTAAAATAATAAAAGAACGTTTCTTGGAAAAAGGATATGAGTGAAAAATTGGAGAGATGTATAAAAGATACAATAAAACAAAGGGAGGAGACCCCAAATAATCCAAAAATACCCAAAAACACAACTGAATTTCGTTTTTCGTTCATAACCCAGTTCACACAATGTTCTGGGGAACAAAAAAATCGCAATCAAAAGAAACTGGCCCATTCTGAAAAACGATCCAGTACTTGGACCTGCAATTCCCGAACAATCACTGGTCATCTACAAAAGAGCACCTAATTTACAAAACAAATTAGTACATAGTGCCATTTGACCTGAGGAGACTAATAAAAAAAATAAAAAATTGTTTTAATTGATGTGGTTTCTGCATTGCCTGTAAAAATAGAAAAAGAACAGAAAGATCACAAAATAGTACTACAGTACACAGTATTGTAAAAGGCAAACAATTGGAAGTAGTGGGAGAGATGACATGCAAAGGGGTCGTATATGTACTGGAGTGCCCATGTGGCCTCCAGTATGTAGGTCGTACCATCAGACCCTTCAAGGTCCGGATACAGGAGTATATAAGAAATATCAAGAAGGGGCTAGAAAGTCATGGTGTTTCGGTGCACTAAAATAAATATCACCAAAAGAACCCAGAGGGATTAAAATTTATGGGGGTAGAACTAGTACAAAACCATTGGAGGGGAGGAAGTTTTTTAGAGAAAATTAATAAAAATGAAAGTAGGTGGATATGAATTGAGTACACTACAACCAGGGGGCCTGAATGTAGATTTTGATCTGCAAGCTGTTTTAAATTAATTACAGAAGTTGGTGGAACCACTATTGCCATGTGAATTAGGACCTAAAGATGTGCGGTTTTTCCCATTGAGAACTAAGAGATACAAGTGTAGGGTTAAGTGATTGAGGGAAAAAAAAAAAAGGAGGCGTTTGCAGTAGCACAGGTGCTTGATTAACGCTAGCCTACCAAATAGAAGAGAAGGGGGAGGGAGAGATGATGTGTGCCCCTGACGAAGCTCAAGGAGCGAAACCTGGGTCGGGCAAAGAAAAAAAGACTGGGATTTTTAATGCGATTTTAAAGTGCATGTTTGTAAGTATGTACTGAATAAACCTTTTAAACTAGCGGAGCTTCACTATGGTGGGAGCCACTTGTATCCACAGAAATTTTTAAATCAAAAGAAATTGGGAATACTAGCAGACTCATCTGGTGTGTGCTGGAATTAAGTCCATGGTGGAACTCTGTGCGCTGGCGTGTGAACGTGGACCTTCGCTGCGAAGAATCAAACAAGCCGTGGAGGATACCTTTGATACGCCTGGTGTTTGTGGAGTGACATGTAAGTACAATGTGCGCATTGCAGGATAGCACAACCATACGGATTTACACTATTACAATTTTTTTACAAGTTGCAGGATAGCAACAAATAGGACATCTGCAGACCTTGGTACCTTTCTAAAAGGAGGAGAAAAAACTGTTTGTATACCGTCTATTTATGATACGCGCGGTCCAAACGAATGTAAATGGTCGGGAGTTATGGCTTCTAAAAGTAAGCTGATATCTTCACCATTCCATGGACAATATGTTTGGCCCTAATTTGGACAAAATTTTAGAGCAGGCTACTGACCGTAAAAGAGGCTTCCCCGAAGATAAATTTGGAAATAGAAAACTTTTTTTTCGCAAGCAGCAGCAGTATTCCAGACCTGACTGTGGAAGGTCGGGGGGACGAAATTATACCAGGGGGAATAAAGGGAAAAGCTTTCTCTTTAATCCCAACAAGGGTGATCCCTCCTCTTCCAAACAATGACGCCATCAGAGTCGGCGGAAGGCTCTGTTCCTTTTCAAGTTTCTGGGAACAGATCATCACATTATCATATTATCAACATCATAAAAAACAGGTATTCTTTAGAGTTGGATTCCCTTCCCCCGCAAAAGTTTGTAATAACCCAACTCCAGGGATCTCTAAGGTCCTCCCTGTCCGAGAGTATAAGAGAACTCCTGTCCTTAGGGGCAATAGAAGACGTCCCCAGGGAGGAATGGTCGCTACTCGCCTCTATTCCTGGTCCGGAAACCAAACGGGAGATTCCGAACTATTATTAACCTAAAACCACTCGACAAACTCATTTCATATCACCAATTCAAAATGGAAACTGTCAAGACGGCAGTAAAACTTATCAAGAAGGGGGCTCAAATGATTACAATATATCTCAAGGATGCTTATTTCCACATTCCAATACATCCCCTCTCCAGAAGGTACCTGAGGTTTGCGGCGAAGCTGAAGGGAAAGATCCGCCACTATCAGTTCACCTGTCTACCTTTCGGAATTGCCTCAGCTCCTCGTATCTTCACCAAGGTTATGGCAGAAGCCGTGGCCTCTCTCTAAACCACAGGGGGATTTTAGTGGTCCCTTATCTCAACTACTTGCTGGTAGTGGCAGAAACGTCAGATCTCATACATCTACAGGTGTTCCTCTCTCACCTTCAGAACCTGGGATGGATTATCAACAGGGAAAAGTCCAATCTGACTCCAAGTCACCGGAGGGTGTTCTTGGGCATTCTACTGGATAAGACACTTCAGAGATCTTTTCTTACGCCAACAAAGTTCCAGGATCTAAAACTAAGAATCCAACAATTCCTAAAGATGCGTTCTTGTTCTATTCGGCAGGCCATGAGGATTCTACATCTTCTATCCTGCTGCATCCCAGCCGTTGCCTGGACCCAATTTCACATGAGGCCTCTGCAGAGCCTTGTCTTCAAAAGGTGGAACAGATCCCAGTTGACCCTAGAAGAGAGGATGCCAGTAACCAGAGACATAAAGGCCTCCTTAATATGGTGTCTCTCAGACATGAACCTGAAGATGGAGGTTCCCTGGAGCCAAGAAAAGGTACTATCACTAACGACTGATGCCAGTTCCTGGGGTTGGGGTGCCCTTGCTGCCATTGGTTCCTTTCAGGGTGCCTGATCCAAAACTCAGAAGAGAATGTCATCCAACTACAGGGAGCTCTATGCCATATGGGAAGGCCTCAAAGCAATCCAGATTCAGGCCAGAAACAGTCATGTTCTAATACATTCAGACAACGCCACAGCGGTAGCGTTCATACAACATCAAGGAGGGACGAGGCACGGTCATCTTCAGAACCTCACAAGACGGATATTCCTCTGGGCAGAAAGGAATGTGAAATCATTAGGGGCGGTGAATCTGAAAGGCTCACTCAATAGGCAGAGGCTGGATCCAGGCGAATGGTCTCGGTCACAACCAGCCTGCCAGAAAAAACAAAACAGTGGGGCATTCCATCTCTAGACCTATTTGCCTTCTCGCTCAAACTGAGGGATCCGTGTGGCAGTGGATGCCTTCACCCAGGACTGGACGTCGGGGCTCCCCCCCCAATTCCAATGATCCCAAAAGTCCTCCAGAAATTCCAAGCAGAGAGATGTGTCCTGATCCTAGTCGTTCCCTTCTGGCCCAGGAGAGGCTGGTTCGGTCTCCTGAGATCCCTCAGGCAGGAGGACCCAATCCTATTTCCCCTGAAGAAAGATCTTCTGATGCAGGGTCCAATTCCTCAGCCGAATCCCAGACTCCTCAGTCTATCAGCTTGGTTACTGAGAAATCCATCCTCTTAGGCCGAGACTAGATACTCTCCTACTTAGTAGGAAAACAAATACCTGTAGGTCCTACCTTAAAGTCTGGAAGAAGTTTGCTGCCTGGGCGAATTCAATGTTTAACCAATCCTCACCAGATATCCCTCTCATCCTGGAGTTCTTCCAGGATGGGTTAGATATGGGCCTCTCCCCTAATACTCTTTAAAGTACAGGTTTCTGCCATAGGAGGCCTTTATAACACCAGTCTTTGAGAGTGCCTGGTTGTCTAGATTTTTAAAGGCAGCTGATCTGAAACCCACAGTTAAAAATCTGGTCGCTCCCTGGAACCTGAATACCGTACTATCGGATACTCCCTTTGAGCCTTTGGATTCCCTGTCCATTAAATGGCTCACCCTCAAAACAATTTTTCTAGTGGGCATTTCTTTTGCAAGAAGAGTGTGCGCTTCAGGCCCTGTAGATTCAAGAACCCTTTCTCTCCATTTTAGAGGACAAACTCATCTTTAAATTAGACCCTGGGTTCCTCCAAGGTGGTGTCCACCTTCCACCGGTCCCAGGATATTGTTATTCCCTCTTTTTGTTCCAATCCTAGGAATGATCAGGAAGTAAAGTACTGTATCATAGACATTAGGAAATGTGTTCTTCATTATATGGAGGTCACAAAAAGTTGGCGAATTGATAAGAATTTATTTGTGCAGCTCTGTGCAGCAAGGTGCTCTATATTCCGTTGGATTAGGTGTGCCATCTGTGAGGCCTACATAGCTTCCGGCAGGGAACCTCCTCACACTCTGAAAGCCCATTCTGTAAGATCTGTTTCCGCCTTACAGAGCAGCTACGTGGAAGAGGGCCCATACATTTACTAAACCTTACAGAGTCAATGTTTTTGTTAATGAGGACATGACCTTTGAACGCAAGGTCCTGGGTGCTGTTGTGTTGGGGGGCCCCCCCCCCCCCCCCCAAATAAGGTTACTTTGTTTGGTGCATAGCGTTCCTGCATTATCTGACTGTCAGGTGTGAGCCTTGCTGGGAGAGGTTCCCAGTGTACACCTTCCTTGTTTGCCATTGGTTCCCGGGGAGGGAGGCCTCCTGGTTGCCTTGGGGACCAGGGGGTGGTTCCTACCTTTCCTGGCTATGAAGACCTGGCCTGAGCTCTGGATCATTGCTCCATTATTCCACCTTATGGTGAACACCTAGCCTCCCTGCGGATCCTGTTATTTGTTTCTTTGTATCCTTACCGGTTATTGACCCTTGGACTGTCTTCCGCCTTGAACCTTCGCTGCCTGCCTCGACCCGGAATCGGACATTGACTACCCCTCTTGGATTATCCCTAAACTTGTACCGCGTTTCTGGGCTGTCAGCTGCTTACTGCCAGTGGGTTCCTCACCCCACTACTGGCTCCCTGGGACATTTGACAGAATAACTCTGCCTTCACCATGGAACCCGCAAAAACAGTGGATCCCATGACGGCCATGACCCAGCAACTTAACCTCATGACGCAGGCCTTCCAGGAGATGCAAGCCAGTCATTAGCACCTGCTGCAGAGAGTTGCCACACAGGAGCAACGCATCGCAGAGCGCACCGCGCTACCACCCTCGCCTCCCCCCTAAGCCGGGGCGCACCCTGGAAGTGGTCTCTAGCGAGCCGTCAGTCAGCCTCCCTGAGCGGTTTTCAGGAGATCGGAGGAAGTACCGCTCCATCATCTCCTGCGAGCTGTTGTTTTCCCTGAAGCCTTGTACATATCCTTCAGACTTCGTCAAGGTACGCATGGCAATTTCCTTGCTGTCAGGGCCTCCCAAGACCTGGGCGCACCAACTCCTACTAGTCAATGACCCAGTGCTGGCATCTTGGATGTCCTTTGCCATAGCCATGCAAAGACTTTATGATGACCCCCTGCGTTCTTCAACCGCCAGGGGTACCTTGCGCACCCTCCACCAGGGCAGACGTCCAGTGGAGGATTAAATCATGGAATTCCGTGAGGTAGCCCCCGATACGGGCTTGAACGAGGTGGCCTTGATTGACCAGTTCCGCATCGGTTTGTCTGAGCAGCTCAAGGATGAGCTCGCCCACATTGGGGTGTCGGGCTCCTTGGGGGGCCTGATGGACTCAGTAACCCAACTGGATCGCCACTTCCGGGAAAGACGACAGGAGCGACAATAGACCCCGCCTCTACCGGAGTGTCAGTTGGAATCCTTACACCTCCTGGTTCCTGTTCCTGTGGCGGCAGACTGTAATCAGGAGGAGCCGATGCAGATCGGGGCTGTTCGGGGTCCCCTGTCCACAGTGGAGAGAACCAGGAGAAGAACCCTGCATCTGTGTTTATACTGCGCAAAACCGGGCCATTTCCAGAAGGACTGTCCCATCAAACCTCCCACAGGTAGGCCGGAGACTCCCACGATATGCATTAACCTACCTATGTATAACAACTCGTCTCATCTCACCATCCTTGTTTCCCTGCAGCTGGGCAACAACAATATTGATCTCTCTGCCATCATTGATTCGGGCGCAAGCAGCTGTTTTATGGACAAGGATCTGGATTCCCAACTAGGCATCCCGTTGCGCCCTAAGAAGAACCCATCCCAGCTGCATCTGGTGGATGGCAGCACCCTAAAGACGGGACCTATCCCATCCCTTGTTCCTCCGCATCGGCCTTTACCATTCCGAGAAGGTTGTGTGGGACATTGTGCCTTCCCCCTTGTTTCCAGTCATTCTAGGCATCCCCTGGCTTAGGAGACACAACCCCACAATCAACTGGACCTCTGGCTCCATCACCTTCACGCCCCCTCCGGTTCTCCTGTTCACGCGTCTCCGGCTCCAAGCTCTCCTATGGTTCTGGGCACCGTTGAACACAGACTACCCGACAAATATCGGGACTATGCAGACGTTTTTGAAAAAAGAGCAGCAGACACCTTGCCGCCACACAGGCCCTATAATTGCCCCATTGACCTGCTCCCTGGAGCCCCACTGCCGTACGGGTGCTTGTACAATCTGTCCGAACCTGGACCAGCGCCCTGAAGGACTACATGGAGGAGAGCCTAGCGAAGGGGTTCATCCGTCCCTCGACCTCTCCAGTCGGGGCCGGCATCTTCTTTGTGGGGAAAAAGATGGGGTTCTCTGGCCTTGTGTCGATTACCGGGCCCTGAACCGCTACCCACTCCCTCTCATTCCCGACTTGCTGGACAAGGATGCCCGTTTCTTCACCAAGATCGACCTCATGTCAAGGAGGGGGATGAGTGGAAGACAGCATTCCGCTCATGGTTTGGGCACTACGAGTACCTTGTCATGCCCTTCGGGCTCTGTAACGCCCCTGACACATTTCAGTGCTTCATCAATGACTTCTTCCGTGACCTGTTGGATACCCATGTTGTGGTATATCTGGACTATATCCTTGTCTTCTCCAGATCACTGCCACAACACGAACGGCATGTCAAATCGGTGCTCCAGCGTCTGCGGACCCACAGTCTCTATGGCAAGCTTGAAAAAAGCACCTTCAAAGTCTCGTCCATCGAGTTCCTAGGCTACATCCTATCCCCAGGCAGAGTGGAGATGGACCCCAGGAAGATCCAAGCCGTCAAGAATTGACCTGTTCCCCGCAATCAGCGGATGGTGCAGCAGTTTATTGGTTTTGCCAATTTTTACCGCCAATTCATTCGGAACATTTCAGCAATCTGCGCTCCCATCACTGCACTGAGCAGGAGCAACACCCTGTTTGAATGGACTCCGAAGGTCTAACAGGCATTCCAGCACCTCAAGAGGCTGTTCACACAGGCACCTATACTGGTACAACCGGATGCCTCTTGCCCGTTTTTTCTGGAGACCGACGCCTCTTAGGGGGCTATCGGGGGCTGTTCTCTCCCCGGTCCAAGGGGAGAAGCAGCTTCTCCATCCTGTTGCCTTTTATTCCCGCAAACTCACCGGGGCCGAATTCCACTATGATGTGGGTGAGAGGGAGCTGCTCGCCATCAAGGATGCCTTGGAGGAATGGAGACATTTGCTGGAGGGAGCCAAAAACCCTGTGGTGGTGTACACCGACCATCGCAACCTCGACTATCTCCGCAGTGCCGAGCGACTGTGTCCTCGACAAGCCAGGTGGACTCTATTTTTCTCCGGTTTTCGCCTCCAGATTACCTATCGACCGGGATCCAAGAACGGCAAGGCTGATGCCTTGTCCTGTATGTGCTCCTCTGAGGTCGATCCTGCACCTCTGGAACCGATCCTGCCAGCCGCATACTTTCTAGCCACCCAACACTCCTTGATCAAGAGAATCCGATGGGCCAGCACGCCAGCTCCAAAGGAGGGGCTTCGTTCCCACCAACAGTGGATCTATGTCCCCTAAGTCTCCCAGCGTCTGCCTGTACTACAGCATCACCATGACCACCCCACAGCAGGCGACCGAGGTAGGCGCAACACCACGGAATGCATCCTACGTCGGTTTTGGTGGCCCTCTTTGGCAGCCGACGTACGCTCCTTCGAGTCTTGTTCCGTGTGTGCACGATACATACGTCCCACCTAAAAACCCGTTGGGTTATTACAGCCTCTGCCAGTGCCAACCCTTCCATGGCGCAACATAGCCATGGATTTCATTGTGGACTCACCGCCTTCACAAGCCTGTACCACCATCATGGTGGTGGTGGACAGATGTACCAAGATGTCTCACTTCATTCCGACCTCCGGTCTCCCGGCGGCCCAACAAACCTCCAAAGTTGTTCCTCCAACATGTGTTCTGGTTGCATGGGCTCCCTGATTCAATTGTCTCAGACCGGGGCTCGCAATTCACCTCCCGCTTTTGGACCCAGTTTTGCCGTAGCCTTCATATCACTCTCAGCCTGTCTTCTGCCTATCACCCCCAGTCCAATGGGCAGACCGAAAGGGCCAACCAAACCCTCGAGCAGTTCCTTCACTGTTACACATCCCATCTACAAGACGACTGGATGAGCCATCTCCCCTTCGCAGAATTTTCCTTCAACAATCAGTTTCATTCCTCCACCGGGCTCTCACCATTCTATGCCAACTACGGCTATCATCCCTCAACTCTTTTGGATCTCCCCCTTGATGTCCTGGTGCCTGAAGTGGCTCAACGGCTCCTGCTCCTACGAGAACTGAGAATTTCAAATTTAGCTATCATCTTAGACACAAATACGTTGTGGAAATAGAGCGACAACTTGATGATACGAAAGTGTATATGGCAAATAATGGTGATCCTAAATTTGAAATCGCCAGGATCATTAGACAATGCCTTACCGATGCATTGGCGTTGGGGGTGATTGATCAGGACCTCTGTGAGTACCTTGTGGTGGCACATCCAGTCACACCTGTGATATATGTGCTCCCCAAGGTCCGCAAGTCTCTGGTTGATCCCCCTGGCCGGCCGATGGTATCAGGTTCTGAGTCCATATTCAGCAACATTGCAATTTTTTGGGATGGTATACTCCGCAATTTTGCGACAAGAGCAGTCTTGTACATTTAAGACACGACTGATATTCTTTGTCAATTTCAAACGCTTTAAGTTTACAATGAGCGAACATATATCCTTGCATCCTTTGATATGGTCTCTCTTTATACCTCTATCGATCATACACTAGGTATAGCAGCAGTTAAATATATGCTTGAGCTCTCCTCTATGACTGAATCTTCTAGGAATTTCATTCTATCTCTTTTGCACATTGTCCTACATTGGAATTATTTTCTATTTCAGGACACTTTTTATAAACAATTAAAGGGCGTAGCGATGGGGTCCAATGTGGCCCCAACATTTGCCAATATTTTCATGTGAAATTTGAGGAAGACGTCATCTGTTTTGCACCACTTCAGACATGTTCTGCGGTGGTGGCGTTATATCGATGACGTCTTCCTCATCCGGACTGGCATGGAAGACGCATTGTTTGTTTGATTTCCACACTTACCTGAACAGCAAAAACTGTGATCTTCAATTTACATTGGTCTCTTCATATACAGAGGTACAGTTTCTTGACACCATGGTTATTCTTTCTGGGGACAGACTCCATACAAAATTGTATACAAAGCCCACTGACAAAAACACCATATTACGGTATGATAGTAATCATCCGAGAAATATGGTGAAACACTTACCGTACTCTCAATTGAGAGTACGAAGGATAACTTCAGAGGACAGTAATTTGATGGAGGCCCTTGATAATATGTCAAAGAAATTTGAGAACATCTTCCCCTGTTGTACCAGAGAGCCAGCAGTCTAAAGGACCAATTAGTGAGAGCATATTGTGGCCCCAAAAAGAGAACACATCAAGTGAAATTTACAAAACTTGGTTTGGGTAGTTTTCCGTGTCTTAGCTGCGTAAATTGCAAGTACATTGGCAAAGGACACGGCTTCATACACCCTGTCACTGGAAGGTTATACCCTATCAATTTTCATTTGACGTGTGACTCCAATTTTGTAATTTGTTTTGGCCTGCCCATGCAATCTGCTATATGTGGGTTTAATAAGTGGGATTTCTTGCCTTTATAAATGGGGTTGGAACCATCAGTTGCGTTGTGGAGAAGTCAGGTGGATACACAGTCTATTCAGTAGGACTATCAGCTGTGTATCCACCTGACTTCTCCACAACGCAACTGATGGTCCCAACCCCATTTATAAGGCAAGAAATCCCACTTATTAAACCTGACAGGGCACACCTGTGAAGTGAAAACCATTTCAGATGACTACCTCTTGAGGCTCATCAAGAGAATGCCAAGAGTGTGCAAAGCAGTAATCAAAGCAAAAGGTGGCTACTTTGAAGAACCTAGAATATGACATATTTTCAGTTGTTTCACACTTTTTGTTTTCACATAGTTTTGATGCCTTCAGTGTGAATCTACAATTTTCATAGTCATGAAAATAAAGAAAACTCTTTGAATGAGAAGGTGTGTCCAAACTTTTGGTCTGTACTTGTATATATAATGTTTCAGAAGTTGGTATATAGATGCTTATATATGTTTTTGTATCAGATAACAAGTTGAAGAAAAAACCATAAAGCTGTAAACCAGGAATAATGAATAATACTTCTATAACTGAAGGGCAGTTCTCTAGTGTGAATTTTAAACTAGGGTACATAATATTTGCTATCCATCCAACTGTTCCACCTATATTAAAAAGTAGGTATTCTATTTTGAATATGTGCAACCACTCTCTCGTGTGAGCATGTTACATTCACTGAGCTCAAGACTTCTTGTATATGTAGTGTGTCCTTTGATTTCCAGTGTCTGGTTATCACCAGTTTATTAGTCATTAATATGTGAGCTAATTGATGTGTTCTGGTGGATAATCATCTGGGCCTATATAAGGAGTAATGTCAATTGAGGGGACATTTGTATCTGATATCCCCAAATAGATTCTATTATTTTAGTTGCTCTCCGGAAGGGTCTAATATACTCACATTCCCATAATGTATGCAGCAGAGTTCCTCTTTTCCCACATTGTTTTCAGCATGTATCTGAACAATTTGGGTACATGGTATGTATTTTGCTTGGTGTATAGTACCATCTCAAATATGTTTTCAGTTTTGCTTCTCTATGAGTAACACTCCCCAAAAATGTGTGTATATTTGAGAACAGGCTTTGCCATTCTGATATTGTAACCTCTCTGTAAATCTTCGCTCCATTTTTTTTTTCTTCCATGTATGTGTTTGGGGTAACCTCTTGTTTGTTTTCTGTTGCATTATAAAACATTGATGTTCCTCTAGATTAGGGATACTCAACCTGCAGCCCTCCAGCTGTTGTAAAACTACAACTCCCAACATGCCCTGATGTAGGCTGATGGCTGTAAGCTGTTCTGGCATGCTAGGAGTTGTAGTTTTGCAGCAGCTGGAGGGCCGCAGGTTGAGCATGCCTGCTCTAGATCTACATATTAGTTTAGAGGTCAAAATCAAGTCCCTTGAGACAACTCTGTTGCATATTCCATGACTGGTTTTGAATTCCTTTACTTGTAGGAATTTGTGGAAGTCGTCTGGCAGTAATTTATTATTTCTTAGATTTGAAAATGAAGTGATATGTGTTCCCTGAAAAAGGTTTTGAAGGTTGGCAATCCCCATGTTTTTCCAATGCATTATTTGAACCTTTGGGACATGATCTTGTATGGATTCTAAGGGAGTTTCAGCCAAGGGGCATATTATTTTCCCCTTTTTTTTAGTTTGAGGAAATTTTTTCCAAGCATCATCAGATACTTTCACTGTATCTATAGGGGGGGGAGGGGTTGAGATACCCCTTCAAATACCAGCTAGCATTCTTGAACACATGGAAAGTTGCCCACAGAGAAATTTCTCTCTATGTAGACCGAGAGTTTATCAGGGCTGTCGAACCACCAGTGTGATAGCTGGTCGAGTATGGCCGATAAGTAGTAGTCTTGTATATTTTGGACCCCCAAACCCCCACCCCCGCTGTGTTTAGTAATCACTCCAAATGCTGTTCTAGGTTTCTTACTACTCCATATAAAAAAAATCTTTGAGTTAATAGTTGCAAAGTACTTATTCTGTATTTTTATTGGCAGCGATCTGAAGAGGTACAGTAGTTTCGGTAAGAGCAGCATTTTGTATGCCGCTATCCTACCTATGCATGATATCATATTTTTTGATATTTCAGCTGTGTCTTTGGCTATTTCTATAGCCAGATTTAGGAAGTTCGACTCGTATAGTTTAGAGGAGGGATATGTAATTTGTATGCACAAATAGGGTTTTTCTGATTGTTGCCAGTCTAGATTGTATTCATTTTTAAAGGGGTATTCTTATCTTTTCTTTTGCGCGACGTTCACTTCCTGGATTCTTCTCCCGGCCGGGCAGCGCTTGTGCACAAAACTGAAGATTTTCTCCCGGCCGGGCAGCGCAATGTCCTGAACGCGCACTCCGCCACGCATGCGCCATGGTGAGTTATTCCTGGCCTGTATAGTACAGAGATGGCATGCGCGTTCGCAGCTCTTTACTATACTGGCCAGGAAGAAGTCATCATGGTGCATGCGCGGCGGTGTGCGCGTTCAGGACATTGAGCGGCTCGGACCGCAGTGGATCTTCAGTCTTCTGCGCAAGCGCAGCCCGGCGGGACAGGTGGCCGTAACCAGGGGAGAAAAAGGGTGGGAATTGGGTAATAAAATGTATTTAGAAAAATTATCACTGTCAAATCATTAACAGATTTAACAGTGATCATTAAGATGAGAATACCCCTTTAAGTTAATTTAGGAGATCTGTATCTATGTATATTGGTGGGGCTTGTGATTTGTCATGATCGACTATAAGTAAGATAGTTGGCTAAAAGTTGATACGGTTTCAAAGAATGATCTTAGAGAGTTCATTGGGTCAGTGAGGGTAAGAATGATGACGTCTGCAAACAAGGTTAGTTTATATTCATGTGTAACAATTTGGATCCCCTTGATATCTTGTTGTCGAATTTTAGCTGATAAAGGTTCCATAGATAATATAAAGAATAATGGTGAAAGAGGGCAGCCTTGGCGGGTGCCATTCATTATTACAAAGTTATCTGATAAAGAGCTGTTGACGTATACATTTGCTGAGGGGTTGCTATACAGTGCTTTTATACTTGAATGGATGTTTCCCAATATTCCAAAACCTTGAATGCGTATTTCCAATTTAGGGTCCATTCACATGTCCGCAATTCTGTTCTGCATTTTGCAGAATGTAATTGTAGCCCCATTTATTTCGATGGGGCCGCACAATGTGCTTCCCGGATCCGGATATGCGGACCCGCACTTCTGGGTCTGCAATTCAGTTCCCGAAAGAAAAAAAAAATAGAACATGTCCTATTCTTGTCCACAATTGCGGACAAGATTAGGCATTTTCTACTAAGTGCCGGCGATGTGCGGACTGCAAAATGTGGAACGCACATTGCAGGTGTCCGTGTTTTGTGGATCTGCAAAACACAAATGGATGTGTGAAATGGACCCTTATTCGATCGAACTCTTTTTTTCAGCGTTGATTGTTAAAAGAAATAGATGGGGTATCGCAGTTCTGAAGTAGAGAGATAATCCTGGTATTATCTGGTCCTTGTCTGCCCTTTTAAAAAGCCTACCTGGGTCTTTTCCTATTAGCTTAGTTAGGTAATATAGATTGGAATCCAGTGGCCAGTATTTTTGAATACATTGTTAGGTCTACGTTTAGTAGTGATATGGGTCTGTAGTTTTTAACTTCTGTTTTAATCTTTTCCTGGTTTAGGTATAGTTACTATCAACGCTCTCAGCATATCTTTAGGAAATTCTCCTGAGGTAAAAGCAGTGTTGTGTATTTTATGTAGATATGGAAGTAGGATTTGGGGGGAAATTTTTTTTATAGTCGGAGGTAAATCCATCTGGTCCTGTGGCTTTATTATTATCTCATCTGTGGAATGAGATAATAGTGGGTAAATTAAGCTTTTTAGGTTGCTCCTCATCATCTATTTTTGGTAGATTTACATTTTTCAAGGAAATCTGTGATTTGTGTGTGCGTCGGAGAGGAAGAGGTTGGGTCTAAAGCGGGATTATATAGACTTTCATAATAATCTTTAAAAGTGCTCACCATGTCCCTCGGGACATGGTCGTAGGATGGACAATTTTGGCTTTTTGGATTCCAACCCTTAATCTCCAAGCCAGTAATGCTCCTGCTTTATTGTCATGTGAGTAAAAATGTATCTTGGATTTTCACAGTATTTTTTCATAGTTGTGTAATAGTAGGCTGTGCATATGGAACCATATTTTTTTTGTAGTTCTATTGTCTTAGAGTATGTGGGTTTTGCTTTATTTTTAGATTCTCTGAGTTTAATCTGCTTTAGGGCTCATGCACACAAACGTGTTTTGAGTTTCGTATAGTATACGGGCCGTATTTCGATTCTGTAGACGGAACCATGCATTTCGTGGGTCCGCAAAATATGCGGACAGCCCTCTGTGTGATGTGCGCATCCGTTGCTCCATTCCGTTACTCCGCAAAAATTATTACCATTTCTGTGGACAAGAATAGGCATTTCTATAATGGGCCTCCTGTTGTGTTCGACGTATCGTTTATTTCCTTTTCCCTCAGTTTTTTAATAAAGGTACCTATAGATATGAAAGTGCCTCTTATTTTAGCTTTATGTGTGCTCCATATTATGAAGGGGTCTATATTTAGCGTATAGTTTCATTTGAAATATTCTTTGAGGTCGTCCTCTATTTTATTTTTATTTCCCCCCTGTGGCATGTTTTAGCATCCAGATATCATGTCGGCCTTCATATTCCACCAGTTTTTAAAAGGCTATGGGCCAGATTTATCATTAGCTCCAAATAATGAAGTGAAAAAGTAAAAAAAAAAAAAAAAAAAGCGCAATCGCTAAAACTGCGCAAAAATGTGTGACTTTTATTGGCTCAGCGCTATGCTCACGAGTTTTCTGAAAGTGGACTTGATTTCTTATGTAAATGAATCTCTAGACAGATTTACTATTGCAACAATTTAAATAGTCGCAAAAAATTGCTTATGCTCATCTTATGCGACTTTTTAATAGAACATGCGTTATTATTTTTTTCGTAACGACGTGCGACTTTTCTAAAGCCGCTTACTGAAGGATAAACTGCTACTGTCAAACCACATTTATCACAGTATTAAAGGACCATTAATAAATTTGACTTACCGTATTTTTCGCCCTATAAGACGCACCTAGGTTTTTGAGGAGGAAAATAAATATATATTTTTAACCAAAAGGTGTGCTTTTGGTGGGTTTTGAACTAATGATGGTCTGTGCATGACACTACTATAGGAGATCTGTGGATGGCACTGTTATGAGGGGTGATCTGTGGATAGCACTTTTATAGGGGGGGGGGTGGATCTATGGATGGGACTGCTATATATGTGTCGCCCATAACAGTGCCATCCACATATCCCCCACCCCATAATAGTGGCATCCACAGATTCCCCCCCCCCATAACAGTGCCATCCACATATCCCCTACCCCATAATAGTGACATCCACATATGCCCTAATATACCGAAGGCATGCAAATGCGGCAGGGCCGGTGCGGTCACTGTACTCCAGCCCCACCGCTCACTTACTGCTTTATTACCTAAACATTTTATAATAGCTTTCATTGAAGTTCCGATCCCCAGCCCCATCTGTACCTTACTAAATGTCTTATAGCAGGCAGAGCAGGGTGGGCGGCCGGCCGTAACTCACTGATGTCACGTGCCTGCGCCGCCTACTTTATGAAGGAAGTAGGCGGCACAGGCACGTGACGTCAGTGAGTTACGGCCGGCCGCCCGCCCTTCTCTGCCTGCTACAGGATATTTAGTAAGGTACAGAGCGACGTCAGGGCGCCCCAAGCGCATGGATCACGTGATCGCATGGCACGTCATCCATGCGCATGGGGTGCTCTGACGTCATTCTGGAGCGCCCCAGGAGCCGCACGGACTGTAAGTATACTGCTCCCCACTACTACTATGGCAACCAGGACTTTAATAGCGTCCTGGCTGCCATAGTAACACTGAAAGCATTTTGAAGACGGATCCGTCTTCAAATGGTTTTCGTTCACTTGCGGTTTTCCGTATCCGGCGTGTAATTCCGGCAAGTGGAGTACACACTGGATCCGGACAACGCAAGTGTGAAAGAGGCCTTACTTTGCTGTTACTGTATGGGTTTTCCACTTGAAAATCCTTGTGGAAAAAAACACGTATGCATTGTGCAGTTACTCTAAGGGTATCTGCACATGTTGCAAATTGCTCACTGTTTCTGCATGGATTTCTGTGACAAAAAACTGCAACGTAATACGTATTATGTTGCAGTTTTTGTCACAGAAATCCATGTCCGGGTTCAGCAAAGTGAATGAGATTAGATAAATCAAATTTTTCCCCCAAAAAATTTCCGTGCGGAATTTGACCTGCGATTTGGATTTAGAAATCCACAGCATGTCAGTTATTTGTCAAATCCACAACAAAAACCGCAAACAAATTCTAAACCTGCACCTGTGTGTTTGAATTTTTTTTTGAATGTTCAAGGTTAGTACAGTGAAGTCATACCTTATATTCTTATAACCTGAAGAAAGTAGCAAATCTCACAAGATGAGGATCTAGATAATAGAGACTGCTCTGGTAAATACATTTGCCTAAGGCCCAATGCACACGACTGTACCTGTTTTTGCGGGGCTACAAATGGCTACGCAGAAAATACTTGTGTGGTCCGTGTGCCATCTACTTTTTATTTGTGGACCCATTTTCTCTGTGGGCCCATGGTGCGCATATTGTGGATGATCCTTGTGCTTTCTGCATCCATATTTGCAGAAATGCAGACCACGTCAATGGGTCTGCGAAAAAATGGATGCAACCTGGTAGAGATCGACCGATATTGATTTTTTTTTTAGGGCCGATACCGATAATTTGTGAACTTTCAGGCCGATAGCCGATAATTTATACTGATTATTCTGGGAATTTTCATTTTTGAAAAAAATAAATAAAAAATTCCTACACAAATCTGCTGAAAATTAATGTTTATTGTTAATCTTTACTGTCCCTGCTGCTCTGTGCTTTGTGCACACAGCAGCATGGAGCTTGCCATGGCATCCAGGGCTTCAATAGCATCCTGGCTGCCCTGGTAACCGATCAGAGCCCCAGGATTACACTGCTGGGACTCCGATCGGAGGGGAGAGGGGATCCTGTGGCCACTGCCACCAATGATTAAATCTAGGGGTGGGGGGCGCACTGCGCAACCAATGTTTTTAATGTGGGGGGGGGGGGGCGCACTGTGCCACCAATGATTAATACTGGGGGGCTTGGGGGTTATTCATATACAGGAGGCGGGAGCTGCAGAATGACATAGCCGGCTCCCGACCTCTATGAGCGGTAGCTGTGATCCGCGGCACCTGAGGTATTAACTACCACAGATCGCAGCTACAGCTCATAGAGGTCAGTAGCCGGCTATGTGATTCTGCAGCTCCCGCCTCCTGTTCAATTTGAATGAATGAGAGATTTCTCTTCATTGGTGGCGCAGTGGCCACAGCCCCTCCCCTTCTCTTGTCCCCTGTCCTCCCATTGGCTGCAGCAGCAGCACAGGGGAAGGGAGACACTGCTTCCTTCTCCCCTGTGCTGCTCCGAGGGAGCACTGAGAGCGCTGACAGCAGCGCGATCTGTGTTCTCAATAAGTTATCGGAATATCGGCAAAATAAATGCTGATACCGATAACAAAAATTCTCAATATCGGCCGATAATATCGGTAAAACCGATAATCAGTCGATCCCTACAACCTGGAATGCATCCCTATTTTGTGATTCCACGATTTGCAGACGATAAAATGGATATGGTCATGTGCATGAGACGATGCAAAAAGATCAAACCTGCTGCTAATGTCTACAGTAACTTGTCCACCTGTCTGTACACTGTGTGCACAATTATTAGGCAAGTTGTATTTTTGAGGATTAATTTTTTATTATTGAAGAAGTCCACTGCTGTCTGTCAATCCAAAATGTTAATAAACCTCAAACCTGAATATTTCAGAAAGTAAAAGTGAGATTTGTCATTCTTGGGATCCATTCACACGTCCGTAGAATGGTAAAAAAAAATCACGCAGGGCAAAGGCATTTTTAGGAGTTCCGGTGACGAACTGGGCTCTCCATGGGGCTGCCAGGAAGCCAGGTGACGTCATTGGCACTAATGGACGGGCTTTAGCGCTGCCCTAGCCTGCCCATCAGAGCCGGTGACGTCATTGAACACCCTGCTGGGCGGAAGCTTCTGCCCGGCAGTGTGTTATGATAAACAAAAGAGCCCGTGACCTGCGTGATCTAGTGCGTGGCAAGAGAGCGCATCGGAGCATGAGATTTTCTGAACCCAGTCAACCCCTTTAAGAGAATATCTGCATGCATAATTATTTGGCAACTATTAGTGTGTAGAATTATTATGTAACTTAATCAAGACAACTCAAAATTTACAAATATACATTTGACATTTTCGGAAAAAAATTGTGACCAATTTTCAGTAAGTCATAACCCTTCCATCTATGGAGTCTGTCGCTTTTTTAATCCATTGTTGATCAACTTTTTATGCATCCTCAAAGACGCTGTTCAGTGAGGTGGACTGTTAAAGGAGTTATTATGCTAAGATATGGAGTCGCCCCGACTGCTGGTCAGCAGAGGGGGGGGGGGGCTATTTAGGGCGGGGGGGGTATTTATGGGTTGAGGGAGAGGACGACGTGTGTGTTTTTTTTTTTTTTGTGTGTGCATGTTTTGCTCTTCCCCCTCTGCTAGATGGTTAGGATCCTTTCGTTGAATGTGAGAGGTTTAGGTGAGAGAGTAAGGCTACTTTCACACTTGCGGCAGTGTGATCCGGCGGGCAGTTCCGTCGTCGGAACTGGCCGCCGGATCCGCCGATCTGCCGCTGACTGAAAGCATTTGTGAGACGGATCCGGATGCGGATCCGTCTCACAAATGCATTGCAAGGACGGATCCGTCTCACCGCTTGTCATGCGGACAGACGGATCCGTCTTGTACATTTTTTCACATTTTTGCCGATCTGCGCATGCCGGAACGCCGGATCCGGCATTCCGGTATTCTGAATGCCGGATCCGGCGCTAATACATTCCTATGGGAAAAAATGCCGGATCCGGCGTTCAGGCATGTATTCCGTTTTTTTGGCCGGAGAGAAAACCGTAGCATGCTGCGGTTTTCTCTTTTGCCTGATCAGTCAAAACGACTGAACTGAAGACATCCTGATGCAAACTAAACGGATTACTCTCCATTCAGAATGCATGGGGATAAAACTGATCTGTTTTTTTTCCGGTATAGAGCTCCTGTGACGGAACTCTATGCCGGGAAAGAAAAACGCAAGTGTGAAAGTACCCTTAAGAGATATGCTATCCTTGAGTGGATGAAGAGGTTCTTGCCAGCCATCATCTGCCTCCAAGAGACACATCTGGATAAGGAATCTTTAAGGTGGTTGGAGAAGAGATGGATAGTGGAAAGCTACCATTCTGTATATGCTACCTATTCTAGAGGAGTCTCAATTTTGATACACAGTAAGATTAAATTTGAGTGTCTGGCATATGAGGCCGATGATTATGGTAGGTACCTCTTTCTATATTGTAATATAGAGGGGGTTAAAATGGTAATTGCAAATATATATATTCCTCCACCACATAAGCCAGATGTCTTGTATCCATTGTATAGATTAATGCTGAATAGACAGGAATCTATAATGATTGCGATAGGAGATTATAACGTGGTAATGGATCCACTCAGGGATAGAACGTCTAGCAGAGGGGGAAGAACACACAAAGTAGATTTTTATAAACTAGCCCAGGAATTTAATTGGGTTGATGTTTGACGCTTCCAGAACCCGGATGAAACCATGTATTCCTGCTATTCTAAAACACATCAAACTTGGTCAAGAATAGATATGGTCCTGGGAAATAATAGGATTAAGATAAAGTACTTGCCCATGGCCTTATCAGATCACAATGCAGTGGTAATGGAATTAGATCTGATTAAAAAGAATGTTTTACCACTGTTTAAGTTCAACCCCCACTGGCTATCGATGATCCCAGATAAAGAGAGTATAACGGAAGAACTAAACATTTTTTGGGGGGAGAATAATGATTCCGCTAGTAGGCTAATTGTTTGGGATACTGCTAAGGCCCCATGCACACGGCCGTGTGCGGGCCGTGTAACCGCGGCCTGGATCCCTCCTGAGAGCAGGAGCGCACAGCGTCACTGGTTGCTATGACGCCGTGCGCTCCCTGCTGCCGCCGCAATACAGTAATACACTGGTATGTTCTATACCAGTGTATTACTGTACTGTGCCGGCAGCAGGCAGCGCACGGCGTCATAGCAACCAGTGACGCCGTGCGCTCCTGCTCTCAGGAGGGATCCAGGCCGCGGTTCCACGGCCCACACACGGCTGTGAAACACGGCCGTGTGCATGGGGCCTAAAGCATATTTAAGAGGATTGCTGTTTAAAAAGGTGAATTATTGGGAAAAAAGTACTAGAGAAAGAGGTAATGCATTGGGGAAAAAAAAGTACAAGAAGCAAGAATAACATGTCTAATGCACCCTACCGATTATAATAGGAAAATATGGGAGGAAGAGCAGGAAAAGTTAAAGGTATATCAAATGGATAGAAGTAGGAAAGAATTACTTTTCCAAGGGATCCGGCTAGCCTCAGAGGGAGAAAAGGTTGGTAAAATTTTGGCAAATATAGTAAGAAATCAGAGAGGGAAATCCTGGATAAAACGGGTGAAATAATTAGGACACCGGAAGGAATTAAAAAAGTGTTTCTGGAATACTTCCAGGAGCTATACAAGTCCAAGGTACAATACTCAAAACAAGATCTAGACCTATACGTAGACCAGATTTCTCTTAGCGAGTAGAGATGAGCGAACTTCTGTTTTAAGTTCGGCGTCTAAAGTTCGGGTTTGGATTAGCGGAGAATCCCGATCTGGAACCGGATATGGATTCCGACTTCCGTTGTGGTCCGTGGTAGCGGAATCAATAATCGGCCATTATTGATTCCGCTACCACGGACCACAACGGAAGTCGGAATCCATATCCGGTTCCAGATCGGGATTCTCTGCTAATCCAAACCCGAACTTTAGACGCCGAACTTAAAACAGAGGTTCGCTCATCTCTATTAGCGAGATATCTCAGGCCCAAAAAGAATATTTAGAAAAATAAATATCGATGGTGGAAATAAATGAGGTTTTGGGGAAGGTAAAACCTGAAAAAGCACCAGGATATGATGGACTTCCTTTTGAAATATATAAAATTTTCTCTCAGGTGTTAGTACCAGAAATAAAAACAACATTGAATGAGGCCAAAAAAAATAGGTGACCTACCAGACTCTAGGAAAGAGGCAATTATTACACTAATCCCAAAAAAGGGTAAAGAACAACTAGACCCCGGATCATACAGGCCAATATCTCTTCTAAACACAGGTGTTAAAATTTTGGCAAAGGTCCTGGCCGATAGGCTATCAAAGGTGATTAAAGGTGTAATAAATGAAGATCAGACAGGCTTTATACCTGGTAGAACGATATATTCAAATATAAGAAGGTTGTTTCTAAATATTGAAGCTAATAGACTAGAAGTAGGGGAGAAAGCGGTACTTTCATTGGACGCCCAAAAGGCATTTGACTGTATTGAATGGGAGTATTTGTGGGCAGTATTAAAAAGGGTCGGTATAGGGGAGGGATTTATAAAATGGATCCAGTTAATATATTATAATCCTAGGGCTAGAGTGATGGTGGACGGGAGCTTGTCCCTGCCCCTTACCCTTTACCGGGGCACTAGGCAGGGATGCCCTCTCTCTCCACTATTATTTGCTATTGCGATTGAGCCCCTGGCATGCATAATAAGAAACGATAGGGTGATTAAAGGTTTTCAATAATGAGGGAGGGGAAGAAAAGTTGTTGATGTATGCGGATGAAATTTTACTATTTATGCACAATATTGGGGATCAGTTTAATAGAGTTATAGATATAATAGATACGTTTTTTTAGTTTTTTTTCTGGACTAAGTATTAATTGGGGGAAATCACATATGTTGATGTTAGGAGATGTACAACCACAGGGTGACTTAAGGGTGAATGTGCTTGGAAAATGAGAATTTCAAATATTTGGGTATACAAATTTCTGGAATTATAGAAGAATATGAAAAATGTAATGTACTCCCCTTACTAAAAGAACTCGGGACCAAAATACACATTTGGCGAAGACTACCAATGTCAATATAGGGTCGGGTAAATTTAATAAAAATGGTTTTTCTCCCTAAAATACTTTTACGTCCTCCAAAACGCCCCATTGAGGCTACCGCAGAATATTTTTAAGTTATTTGATAGCCTAATGGGGGATTTTGTTTGGAAAGGTGCTATCCCTAGGATAAAGAAAGAGGTACTTCAGCTTCCAGTGAGAGAGGGTGGATTAGCTGTTCCGATTTTTATTTATTTATTATTTACTCACACAATATGGTCATATAAAAGGTAGTTTTAAATGGCTTAGTGGGTAGGCAGGTAGTAAATAGATTGCGGTGGAAAGAGGAATAGAACTACCTAGAGGTGTTGGAATCGGGTACACTGGGGAAAAATAATACAGGAAATATAATATTAAATTCACTGGAATACATTTGGGTGGAAATTAAAAAAATATTAGAGATTAAATGGTTTTTGCACTATACACCTATTTGGAAAAATATCAATCTTAAGGAATTGCAAAAGATTAAGATGTATATAGACTGGGATGAAATACCTAGGTCAGATATTCGAACAGGGCAAACTGAAAGATTTTAATACAATGGTTAGAGAGTTTGGGATTCCTCAAAAGTATATGTATAAATATTTTCAGCTTAGGAACGTGTTGCGGACAGTTATGCAGGATGACAAATATAGGATGGAAAAATCAGATATACTGTACAAATTTACCAATGAGGGTGAAAAAGGAGGAACAACCGCAAAAAGATATAGGATATTGATGGAGGGAAAAAAGAAACGGATCACAATACTCACTAGAAAAAATGGGAAAAACACCAATCTTTTACGGAAGAAAAATGGAAAAATGCTCTTAGAAGTTATTCTGGGGTCTCCAATAGGGGTTCACATAAGATCTCACAATTTTTTGTAGTTCATAGGCTGCATCGATCCCCATGGATGTTGAAAAGAATGGGTGTGAGAGCCTCGGATAACTGCACAAAATGTGGGGGAGAGAATGCTTACTTAATACATTGTTTTTGGAGATGTCCAAGACTGTTCAGATATTGAACAGAATTAACAGACATTGTATATTTAATCCTGAAGGTCCAAATATCAGAAGATCCTGTGACTTTGTATTTTGGGGGCAACCAAACACCTGAAGTTGAATAGAGATACACGAACGGTTCTGAGTAAAGTGCTATTCCAAGCTAGATTCCTTTATAATAAAAAAAAATATATGTATATATATATATATATATATATATATATATATATATATATATATATATATATATATATATATATATATTATAAGAAATGGGTAGGGGCGGACCCTCTGACAGTGGGACAGTGGAGAAAAGCAGTTGATAATCTGATTAAAGAAGTGAGTGGAGGGCCATAGTAAAAAGTGTTGATGAAGTATGGAAAAAATTGTGACTTTAGGGCTGGATGGATTAAAGAAACAAAATCTAAAAAAAAATATTTGTTAATTTTTTTTAAATTTTTTTTTGTACGTCCCTCTCTCCCCCTCCATAAGGGTGGTAGGTGGGTGGGTAAATGGGGATTAAAAAATATTTTTTTATGTATAGAAAAATTAGTAGGTTTTGATAAATTGAAAATGTAACTATCTCCTGTTGATACTGATTTTTTTCTATTGTTGAGTTGATATGTTTAGAATGTATATGTCTTTATGAAATGGAAATAAAAAGATAATATAATATTAAAAAAAAATCTCTTTTTGGCCATTTTGCCCATTTTTTTTTTCTCTTAGGTTTTAACCAAGAAAAATATATGCATCTTGTAGGGCGAAAAATATGGTGACTCGTGTAAATGTATAGCTAGTGGCTCCTGGTAGTCATACGTGTTTTTTGGGGGGCTCTTTGTGTCTGTAAGGTTGGCCACCCCTGCCATAGCGCATTGCACCCGCTTATTGTTATTGTCTGTGCTGAGATATATAATATACAGTACAGACCAAAAGTTTGGACACACCTTCTCATTCAAAGAGTTTTCTTTATTTTCAGGACTATAAAAATTGTAGATTCACACTGAAGGCATAAAAACTATGAATTAGCACGTGTGGAATTATATACATAACAAAAAAGTGTGAAACAACTGAAAATATGTCATATTCTAGGTTCTTCAAAGTAGCCACCTTTTGCTTTGATTACTGCTTTGCACACTCTTGACATTCTCTTGATGAGCTTCAAGAGGTAGTCATCTGAAATGGTTTTCATTTCACAGGTGTGCCCTGTCAAGCCTACAAAGAAACTGTCTCACATGCGGACCGCCCCAGGAAAGGAAGACCAAGAGTCACCTCTGCTGCAGAGGATAAGTTCATCTGAGTCACCAGCCTCAGAAATTGCAGGTTAACAGCTGCAAACAGCTCAGAGTAGAGACCAGGTCAATGCCACACAGAGTTCTAGCAGCAGACACATCTCTAGAACAACTGTTAAGAGGAGACTGTGTGAATCAGGCCTTCATAGTAGAATATCTGCTAGGAAACCACTGCTAAGGACAGGCAACAAGCAGAAGAGACTTGTTTGGGCTAAAGAACACAAGGAATGGACATTAGACCAGTGGAAATCTGTGCTTTGGTCTGATGAGTCCAAATTTGAGATCTTTGGTTCCAACCACCGTGTCTTTGTGCGACGCAGAAAAGGTGAACGGATGGACTCTACATGTCTGGTTCCCACCGTGAAGCATGGAGGAGGAGGTGTGATGGTGTGGGGGTGCTTTGCTGGTGACACTGTTGGGGATTTATTCAAAATTGAAGGCATACTGAACCAGCATGGCTACCACAGCATCTTGCAGCGGCATGCTATTCCATCCGGTTTGTGTTTAGTTGGACCATCATTTATTTTTCAACAGGGCAATGGCCCCAAACGCACCTCCAGGCTGTGTAAGGGCTATTTGACCATGAAGGAGAGTGATGGGGTGCTGCGACAGATGACCTGGCCTCCACAGTCACTGGACCTGAACCCAATCGAGATGGTTTGGGGTGAGCTGGACCGTAGAGTGAAGGCAAAAGGGCCCACAAGTGCTAAGCATCTCTGGGAACTCCTTCAAGACTGTTGGAAGACCATTTCAGGTGCCTACCTCTTGAAGCTCATCAAGAGAATGCCAAGAGTGTGCAAAGCAGTCATCAAAGCAAAAGGTGGCTACTTTGAAGAACCTAGAATATGACATATTTTCAGTTGTTTCACACGTTTTTGTTATGTATATAATTCCACATGTGTTAATTCATAGTGTTGATGCCTTCAGTGTGAATCTACAATTTTCATAGTCATGAAAATAAAGAAAACTCTTTGAATGAGAAGGTGTGTCCAAACTTTTGGTCTGTACTGTATATCCCTGACCTGTATGGTGTGTTCCTTGGTTATCATGATGCTGTTTGATCACAATTGTTCACTAACAAACCCTCTGAGGCCTTCACAGAACACCTGTAGGTATACAGATAATTGCACACAGATGGACTATATTTTTTGCTAATTAGGTGACTTATGAAGGCAATAGGTCACACTGGATTTTTTTCAGGGGTATTAGAGTACAAGGGGCTGAATACAAATCCCACAATTTTGTCTAATTAAAAATTTTGAAAACCATGTATCATTTTAATTTCACTTCACCCATACTTGCCACTTTGTGTTGGTCTATCACATAAAATCCCAATAAAATACATTTAAGTTTGTGGGTGTAACATGAGAAAAATTTTGAAAAGTTCAAAGGGTATTTTTCAAAGCACTGAATTATATTGTCATTTGGTCGTTTGAGTAGGTGCTGTGTAATGTAGCATGTGTGGTTTTCTTTAATAATATCAGCTGGTTGGTATGGTTATTGTTGCTGGACAAAAAAAGAAATGATGGTGGCTGGCTTGTCTATATTTTAAAACATTTGTCTTTATTTTTCTGCTAGAGTATACAGCACAATAAAACATGTACAAAATAAGCAGGACATAATAAGACATGCTGCTTTTATTCAGTATAAACTGCAACTGAATGACAGAACCATGAAGTAAAACGTTCATCTATTAACTATCCGTTGCTTGCATCCCTTAGGCCCCTTTCACACGAGTGAGTATTCCACGCAGGTTCAATGCGTAATGCGAACGCATTGCGCCCGCACGGAATCCGGACCCATTCATTTCAATGGGGTTGTGTACATTGCGTTGGTTTTCACGCATTACTAGTGCATTGCTTGAAAATTGTATCATGTTCTATATTCAGCGATTTTCACGCAACGCTGGCCCCATAAAAGTGAATGGAGCTGCGTGAAAATCGCATCCTCAAGCAAGTGTGGATGCGATGCATTTTTCACGGATGGTTGCTAAGAGATGTTGTTTGTATACATTCCCTTTTTTTTATCACGTGCGTGCAAAACGCATTAAATCGCATTGCACCCGTGCGATAAAAACTGAACGCAATCGCAGACAAAACTGAATGATCGCACGACTGATCGCACATTTTTCACTAAATGCATTTGCAACGTATTCGCAATGAGCTTGTGCCAGACCTTACAGCTTTTAGTAATAGTGAGCTAATTCTGACTCCACATTGGACAGCAGCAATAATGACATCTGATGGCTTCTCTAGGCGTCTTCGCCATATTTCAGCAGTACTATTTTTCATCTAGCTGTGACATGCACTTTGACGAATTATTAAAGAACCTTCAGTGATTGTATAGTGTACATATATTTTCTCCTCAGTCTTGTCATTTTAGTTCAGTGACAGAAATGTATTTTTCTGTTGCTTTGATGCGTAATTCTTGGTGCCCTAATTTCCTCACTGACAATCGTCTCATGACTGAATGAATCAACTTTCAACTTTGCAGGTCACATGTCAGACTGAATGCGAAGTTCTTCATAGACTAATGGCGAATTCCTGAGAGAATACATGTCAGCTGCTATGCATATGTTGTGCAGCATTTCATGTTGATGGAGTTATGAGAGTGATAAATAGATCTCTGTCAACACAGTATAATTATATATGTGACTGCCTTTGTTATGCCCTGCTACGATGGGAATGCACCTCTAGCCTTTAATTACATTTTGTGGGCGCTGATGGTGACAGAGAGCCCCACACTCTAACTGCCTAGATTCTGAGGCTATTGACGGTGACTTCTAAGTCCGTTAGACTGGAGCGTGGCTGTCAATCAGTGCCCTGCAAGGTTTGTGTGCCTGGTATTAAAGGACTACAATTGATTGTGCTTTATTTAACCACCTCGGCTCCCCTAGCTTAAACACCCTTAATGACCAGACCACTTTTTACAATTCTGCACTACACTACTTTCACAGTTTATTGCTCGGTCATGCAACTTACCACCCAAATGAATTTTACCTCCTTTTCTTCTCACTAATAGCGCTTTCACTTGGTGGTATTAAATTGCTGCTGACATTTTTACTTTTTTTGTTATTAATCGAATACCCCTTATTTGCCATTTGGACTACTAATTTAGGGGGTATTCCCTGAGACTACCCAAGAAAAAAATCAAGTCTGTCTTACAAATGGGAGGCTAGCGAAGTACCGGAGGCCGCTGCGATTTGATAAAAAATATCAAAACAGATTTATTTTTTTTATCGCCGCAACGCTTGCGGGCGGGCGGGCGTGGGTGAACGCACGTGTGGGCGACCGATCAGGCCTGATCGGGCAAACACTGCGTTTTGGGTGGAGGGCGAGCTAAGGTGACACTATTACTATTATAGATCTGACTATGATCAGTTCTGATCACTTACAGATACTATAACAGTACAAATGCTGATTATCGAAATCAGTGACTGCGGTGGGCTGGGCGCTAAACGATCGCTAACTACCTAACCAAGGGGCCTAAACTATCCTAAAACTATCAGTCAATACCAGTGGGAAAAATAAGTGACAGTTTACACTGATCACTTTTTTCCCTTTCACTAGGTGATTGACAGGGGCGATCAAGGGGTTAATTGGGGTGATGGGGGGTGATCTGGGGCAAAGTGTACTGTTGGTGTGTACTCACTGTGAACTGTGCTCCTCTGCTGGAACCAACCGACGAAAAGAACCAGCAGAGAAGCACAGCAGCCATTTAACATATTTAGGGCTCTTTCACACCTGCGTTCTTGTCTTCCGGCATAGAGTTCCGTCGTCGGGGCTCTATGCCGGAAGAATCCTGATCAGGATTATCCCCATGCATTCTGAATGGAGTGAAATCCGTTCAGGATGCATCAGGATGTCTTCAGTTCCGGAACAGAAAGTTCTTTGGCTGGAGAAAATACCGCAGCATGCTGCGCTATTTGCTCCGGCCAAAAATCCTGAAGACTTGCCGCAAGACCGGATCCGGAATGAATGCCCATTGTTCTGTCCCCAGATTCAGTTCCAGTTGTTTCTGTCTCTTTATCAGTTGACATGGCATTTTAACTGTTGTAATTCATTTGCATTACATTGTGTCGTAACAGCACCATCTATTGATGAGTTTAGGTATTTCACCCAGCCTGTTTTTCTCTATGCATTATGGGAGTCCCAGTGCATTGTGGGTAGTTCCTGGTTCTTGCTAGTCTTGTGCTGGTACAGCAAGCAGCCACCATCTTATGTCTTAGCAATCATGCTCTCTCACTGGTTGTCCTGTCACATCATCTGTTATTCAGCCTGTTTTTGAGCATAGTCGTTTCACCCTTTTCCTGTCAGTCTACGAGCAATAAAGAGAACCTTAAAGCGGAACAGTCTCTTTTCTCTCAGAGGACAAAAAGGTTTAGCTACATGTCAGATTACACACCGTGCTAACGTGTATGAGGACAGTATAGTGAAACGACTGCTGAGAACAAGCTCAGGGAATAACTGCCAAAGACAGCAGTGAAATGACTGCTGAGAACAAGCTCTGAAGATCAGACTGACGGAGCCGCCATTATCCACGTGGAGCCTGCATACGGATATCGCAACAGTCTTCTAACAGTCGCACCGAATATCTGACTATACGGAGCCCGCCATTATCCACGCAGAGCCTACTTACGGATATCGCAGCAGTCTCCTAACAGTCGCAACATGTCTATTAGTCGAGCATCTTCCATTAAGACAAGGTCTCAGATAAGTGGCTCTAATAGGACATCGATCAGAGAAGCTGCCGCCATTGCCCGCGCCAAAGCAGAAGCAGCAAAGGCAAAAGCCAGCTTCATAGAACAAGAGGTGCAGATAAAGCTAGAGAAAGCGCAACTTGAAGCTTCTCTAGAAAAACTGGCCGCAGATAAAGAGACAGCAGCTGCCATAGCGGAAGCAGAGTATCTAGAAGCCACAGAACTTCAGGAAACCAAGAGTCATCGCAGCAATGTCCATCCAGAAGTTGAATACCAAGATCCAGAACAGCGTACCTTACAATATGTCTATCAACATTCCAAGTCGGACGACGACCCAGATCCACAGCTTAATACAAAGCGGTTTGTTGACAAGCCAAGCCTACCTGCTTATTTGGATCATCAGAAAGTCGACTATCGGTCTCCTTGCAGCAGACTAGAGAATACACATCAGAGTGAAACTGCCTACAACAACTTCTCTCCAGAACAGAGAATCAGAACTCCGCCCCTGCTAAGAGAGATGCCCTTTGCTTCAGAACGGTATTACACAGACAGGATTAAACCAGAGACTTCCAACAGGTATGGCCATGCACCACACATTCACTTTGACAACACACCACCAGCCGGTTCCAGCGCCAATCAAGCCACAATGGACTTTGCCAGGTTCCTTGCTCGACGTGAGCTGGTCAACAAGGGACTTGTAAAGTTCAGCGACCGTGCTGAGAACTATAGAGCTTGGCGAGCTTCCTTCCAAAATGCCATCAGAGACTTAGGTTTGTCTTGTAGTGAAGAACTGGATCTCCTGGTAAAATGGCTGGGAAGTGAGTCTGCCGAACACGCTAGAAGGATTAGAGACATCAATGTAAATTATCCAGACATTGGTCTAAAAAGGGTCTGGGAGAGACTTAATGAGGTTTATGGCGCAGCAGAGGTCATAGAAAGCGCCTTATTTAAGAGAATTGAGGACTTTCCTAAAATAGTGAACAAAGGCTATTCAAAGCTTAGAGAGTTAAGTGACTTATTAATGGAACTGAGTGTAGCAAAGGCAGAAGGGGATCTGGTGGGATTGACATTTCTTGACACTGCTAGAGGTGTGAATCCCATAGTTCAGAAGCTCCCATACAACTTGCAAGAGAAGTGGGTCATGTATGGTTCTCGGTATAAACAGACTTACAATGTACCATTTCCTCCATTTAATGTGTTTGTAGATTTTGTCTCTGAACAAGCAAAAATCAGAAATGATCCTAGCTTTGATTTCATGATGTCATGTGCCACCACCTCACTCGGTAAACCTCGTAGGGCAACGGTGGAGGTCCACAAAACTAACGTTTCTTCCACAGGTGCAGTCCATAAAGAGTTCAGCTCCTATCAAGGAGGAGACAAACCCAAGGACCCAACCAGACAGTGTCCCTTACACAGGAAGCCTCATTCTCTACTTAAGTGCAGAACCTTCAGAGAAAAGTCAGTGGAAGACCGCAAGACCTTCCTCAAGGAGAACAACATCTGTTTTAAATGCTGCTCTTCAACTTCGCACTTCGCCAGGGACTGTGAGGTTAGTGCAAAGTGTGCCGAATGTGACAGCTCAAACCATAACACAGCTCTACACCCTAGGCCACCATCGTGGGCTTCATCTAAAACCCAAGAGCAAAGCGGGGAGCTGAAGGACACAAATACTGACACTTTGGCAGTTACTTCTAAATGTACGGAGGTTTGCAGAGACCTCAGAGGAGGCAGATCCTGCTCTAAAATCTCCCTAGTGAAGGTTTACCCAGCAGACGACCGAAGCAAAGCCATCAAAGTGTATGCAATTCTAGACGATCAAAGCAACAGGTCGTTAGCGAAGTCTGCTTTCTTTGATAGCTTCGACATCAAAGGACCCGGTGCCCCCTACTCTCTAAGAACTTGTGCTGGTACTGTGGAAACAGCCGGAAGAAGGGCAAGCGGCTACATAGTTGAGTCCAGCGATGGTCAAGTGCGTCTGCCTTTACCAACTATACTGGAATGTAACCAGATTCCTGACAACAGGTCCGAGATACCCACGCCAGAAGTAGCAGCGCATCAGCCTCACCTGAAGCGTATAGGACACCTGATCCCGAACCTTGATCCTGAGGCTCAGATAGTATTACTCCTCGGGAGGGATATCCTACAGGTCCACAAGGTTAGACAGCAGATTAATGGACCTCGCAACGCTCCATACGCCCAGAGACTTGACCTAGGATGGGTCATTGTAGGAGAAGTCTGTTTGGGAGGTGTACACAAACCAACAACTGTCTACAGCATGCTTACCAGTACACTTGAGAATGGACGCCCATCTCTTCTCCAACCATGCGAAAATCACTTCTTCGTCAAGGAACTGCCTCAAAGCACTTCATCACCAGGTACCTTTGCAGGTCCCACCTACGATGACTTCGTCTGGGATGCCAATCAAGACCACCTGGGATCCACAGTCTTCCGCAAGACTAAAGAAGACAATCGTATAGCGATGTCATTCGAAGATAGACTGTTCCTAGATATAATGGAGCAGGGAATGGTGCAGGACGAAACAAGAAGCTGGGTTGCACCTCTACCCTTTAAACCTCAAAGACAACGCTTACCCAACAGAGAGCACGTTTTCAAGCGGTTTGTCTCTCTCAGGCACAACCTAAGAAGCAAACCTGAGATGAGAGATCACTTCTTTACCTTCATGGAAAAGATATTCCGGAATGGTCATGCAGAGCTAGCACCTGTACTTCGAGACTCGGAAGAGCGCTGGTACCTGCCCATGTTTGGCGTGTATCACCCGAAGAAGCCAGGTCAAATCAGAGTAGTGTTTGACTCAAGTGCCAAGTGTGAAGGCGTATCATTGAATGATGTTTTGCTGTCAGGCCGGATCTAAACAACAAGCTCATAGGAGTGCTTCTCCGGTTTCGCAGAGACTCCATTGCATTCACGGCTGATATCCAACAGATGTTTTATTGCTTCCTAGTTAAGAAGGCACATAGAAATTTCTTGAGATTCCTATGGTTCAAGGACAACGATCCCTCTAAAGATGTTGCAGAGTATCATATGAAAGTTCACATCTTCGGCAATAGTCCTTCTCCTGCAGTCGCTATTATGGATTAAGACGCGCAGTTCAGAAAGTAGAAGAAAAGTACGGAGCGGATGTCAGACTCTTTGTAGAGAAGGACTTCTATGTGGATGACGGTCTGAAATCAATGCCCTCAGATGAGACTGCAATCAGTCTTCTTAAAAGAACCCAGGAGATTCTCTCTCTGTCTAACCTGAGGCTACACAAGATTGCTTCTAACAGCCAGAAATTGATGGAAGCCTTTCCTTCTCAGGACCATTCAGAAGACTTGAAGGATTTAGACCTAGGCTTTGACTCGCCTCCGATGCAACGGAGCCTTGGCCTACTATGGGACATAAAAGCTGATACTTTCACTTTCCAGGTTAGCAGAGAAGAAAAACCCTTTACTCGCAGAGGAGTACTGTCGGCCATAAGCAGTTTATATGACCCCCTGGGATTTGCAGCTCCTATACTCATCGAAGGTAAAGCTATGTTAAGAGACTTCACCAAAGAAGGGTCGAACTGGCACACTCCCCTTCCCATGAAGGAAAGAACCACGTGGGTGGCCTGGAAGAATTCCCTTACAGCCTTATCGGATCTTCACATAGCACGTCCATATGTTTCTATACCAACTACCAAGGTTGAGACACAAAAACTTTGTGTTTTCTGCGATGCTTCAGTCAAAGCAATTGCGGCGGTAGCTTACTTGAAGACGTTAGATACCAGCGGACAATGCCATGTAGGGTTCGTCATGAGTAAAGCAAAACTAACGCCACTCCAGGAACACACAATACCACGCCTGGAACTATGTGCCGCGGTGTTAGCGGTGGAGTTAGCCGAACTCATCGCTACAGAAATGGACCTAGAGATTAAAGATTCTGAGTTCTGTACAGATAGCAAGATAGTACTGGGATATATCTGTAATGAATCTAGACGCTTATATGTCTACGTCAACAACAGAGTTCTAAGGATCAGAAGATCTACCTCTCCTGAACAATGGAAATATGTACCTACTCATCTCAACCCTGCAGACCATGCAACCAGATCCGTCGCTGCTGACCGTCTCAAGGATACAATTTGGTTTACAGGCCCCACCTTTTTGTATAAACCGACGCCCAACACAACAGAAACTGCCATGTTTGAACTAGTAGACCCCCATGCTGATGTTGAGATACGTCCTCAGGTATCTGTGTTACATACGGAGACTCTGGACCACCACCTGAAATCCCACAGATTCAGTAGGTTCTCTACTTGGAGATCTCTTGTCCGTGCCATCACTTGCCTGACCCACATTGCTCGGTCGTACAAAGCAACCTCATCGGCAGATAAAGATATCTGTAGAGGTTGGCATCATTGTAAACATGTCTACACAGCTCTCGATCTAGAGCGGTCAAAAAATGTAATTATCCAGGCTGTACACCATGAAACCTATGCTACGGAAATCGACTGTGTAGTCAGCCAAAGACCCGTGCCTAAAGGTAGTGTTTTAAGGAAACTAGACCCAGTGATCGATGAAGATGGGCTCTTAAGGGTAGGTGGACGCCTTATGGAAGCCGATGTAGGCCTAGCAGAGAAACATCCTGTGATAGTTCCTGGACAGCATCATATAGCTACTCTGCTCGTGCAACATTACCATGAACAGACAAAGCACCAAGGTCGTCTGTTTACTGAAGGAGCTCTAAGAGCAGCCGGAATGTGGATAGTTGGAGCTAAAAGATGTGTATGCAGATTCATATTTAAATGTGTTACCTGTCGGAAACTCCGTGGTATGTCACAGGCACCGAAGATGGCAAACCTCCCGTATGACCGACTAAGTATGGATCCACCCTTCACCAATGTTGGCCTAGACGTGTTTGGACCTTGGCCTGTGGTTGTCCGACAAACCAGGGGAGGCCGTGCGCACGGGAAACGTTGGGCGATTATGTTCACCTGTCTGTCCATCAGAGCTGTCCATATTGAAGTAATTGAATCTATGGATACTTCCTGCTTCATTAATGCTTTCCGACGTTTCATTGCCATTAGAGGACCTGTCAAACACATTCGTTCTGACCGAGGCACAAACTTTGTTGGAGCAGCAAGAGAACTACAACTCTCTTCCAACTTGGATGTTAACAACATAGAAAGATACCTCAGTGAACGAGGATGTACTTGGACCTTCAACCCACCACACTCTTCTCACATGGGAGGTGCTTGGGAGAGGATGATAGGCATCGCACGGAGAATCCTCGACTCAATCTTCTTACAAGAAGGATCTTCAAAGCTGACTCATGAAAGCCTGACTACCTTCATGGCAGAAGTATCGGCTATCATAAATGCCAGACCGCTAACCCCGATTTCTAGCGATCCTGATGACCCAACAGTTCTCACACCCGCCACACTGCTTACCCAAAAGACTGAACAAATTTGTGCTCCACCTGGAGAATTCAATTCCAAAGATCTTTACAAAAATCGATGGAGACAAGTACAGAGTCTCTCAAACTCGTTCTGGGACAAGTGGAAAAAGCAATACATTCCCACTCTGCAACCGAGGAGAAAGTGGCAAACCAACAAGCCTAACCTCCAGACTGGCGATGTAGTCCTAACGAAAGACTGCCAGTCACGGAGAAACGAGTGGCCGTTAGGACTTGTGACTAAGACATTGCCAAGTAAGGACGGAATTGTACGCAAAGTAGAATTGAAAATACGGAGACAGGGAGAGACCAAATTGTTCCTCAGACCAGTAGGAGAACTCGTTCTACTGTTTGCACCAAAAGAATACAATAGTGACGTCGGTTGACGTCAAGCGGGGAGTGTTCTGTCCCCAGATTCAGTTCCAGTTGTTTCTGTCTCTTTATCAGTTGACATGGCATTTTAACTGTTGTAATTCATTTGCATTACATTGTGTCGTAACAGCACCATCTATTGATGAGTTTAGGTATTTCACCCAGCCTGTTTTTCTCTATGCATTATGGGAGTCCCAGTGCATTGTGGGTAGTTCCTGGTTCTTGCTAGTCTTGTGCTGGTACAGCAAGCAGCCACCATCTTATGTCTTAGCAATCATGCTCTCTCACTGGTTGTCCTGTCACATCATCTGTTATTCAGCCTGTTTTTGAGCATAGTCGTTTCACCCTTTTCCTGTCAGTCTACGAGCAATAAAGAGAACCTTAAAGCGGAACAGTCTCTTTTCTCTCAGAGGACAAAAAGGTTTAGCTACATGTCAGATTACACACCGTGCTAACGTGTATGAGGACAGTATACCCATTGAAAGGCATTGATCCGGATCCGGCCTTAAGCTAAACGTTGTTTCGGCGCATTGCCGGATCTGACGTTTTAGCTTTTTTAGAGTAGTTACCATGGCTGCCGGGACGCTAAAGTCCTGGCAGCCATGTTAAAGTGTAGCGGGGAGAAGCATACTTAACATCCGTGCGGCTCCCGGGGAGCTCCAGAGCGACATCAGGGCGCCCCAGGCGCATGGATCACGTGATCGCATGGGGCGCTCTGACATCACTCTGGAGCGCCCCGGGAGCCGCGCGGACTGTAAGTATACTGCTCCCCCGCTCCTACTATGGCAACCAGGACTTTATTTGCGTCCTGGGTGCCATAGTAACACTGAAAGCATTTTGAAGACTGATCCGTCTTCAAATGCTTTCAGTACACTTCCGGATCCGGCGTGTAATTCCAGCAAGTGGAGTACACGCCAGATCCGGACAGCGCAAGTGTGAAAGAGGCCTTATAAATATAATGTGTTAGGTGGCTTCTGATTTTAGATTTTTTTGAAAATCATCAGCCTGCCAGCGACGATCATTGGCTGGCAGGCTGATGACGAAATTGTCCTGAAACTTTTGCCGGCCCGCAATGCACATGCGCAGGCCGGCTGTGAGCGTCGGATGACGCGCCGATGCGTGACTGTGCCTGAGTGAGCCGCCTCCAGAACGTGATCCTGCGTTAGGCGGTCCAGAGGCGGTTAAACAGGGCCTTCTGCTGCTGATTTGGATCCTGATGTGAGCTCCTGGTTCTGACTATCTGACTTCGTAACTGTAGTTCTGATTCTGGTTTGTCCTAATTGCTATTCTGCTTTTGCCTCCTGCATCCAGTTTTTGACTCTTTGGTTCTGATTTGGCTTGTATTGGCCTCTCCTGGTTTGACCCGGCTAGTATGTTTTGCCAATTTCTTAGTGTGGTCGTCGATCTGTCACTAGGTTTTTCCTTCCTTGTAGGCCCTCACACTTATGTAGGAAGAGATTGTAATCCAGTTGTGGGCTGCTGCCTAGAGTGGATCGTGCAACTAGGTAGGGACATTAATTGCTGGATTCTGCAGGATGGAAAAGCATAGAATACTTTGTTTTTCCCCAGCATATATGTTAAACGTGGGACAAGAATGTGACATGAACCACTAAAGGGGTTTTCTTACAAATAAAAAAAAAAAAAAAAAACATTTGGACTAATGCACATCATTTTTTAACTGTAGCAATAAAAAAACACTTTAGTTATGTTAAAATTGTATTTATTTTTTTACTTCACTTAGGGCACTTTCACACTAGCGTTATTCTTTTCCAGTATTGAGTTCCGTCACAAGGGCTCAATACTGGGGGGAAAAAAACGCTTCAGTTTTATACCAATGCATTTTAAATGGAGAGCAATCCGTTCCGTATGCATCAGGATGTCTTCAGTTCAGTCCCTTTTACGGTATTTGGCTTGAGAAAATACTGCAGCATGCTTCTCCAACCAAAATTCCTTGCTGGAATGCCAGATCCGGCAATAATTTCCATTGAAATGTAATAATGCCAGATCCAGTACCAAGTGTTCTGGGAAAAATGGATCCGGTTTCCCGGTCTGCACATGCACAGACCTTTTAAAAATGTGAAAAAATAAATACTGGATCCGTTTTTCCAGATGACACCGGAGAGACGGATTGGGAATTTCAATGCATTTGTCAGACTGATCTGCATCCGGATCACTCTACAAATTATATCCGTTTGCATATGGATTTTCAGATCCGGCAGGCAGTTCCGGCAATGGAACTGCCTGCTGGATCCTCACAACGCAATGTGAAAGTACCCTTACCTCCAGCTTGTTTCTTTACCTTTTGTGGGTGGGCTTCAGCTGATCAAGGAGCTGTTTCGCCCAGGAAGGTGTTGCAGTGAGATACTAAAGGGGTTGTCTAACTTCACCAAATGTCATTTATCGTGTACAGAAAGTTAATACAAGACACTTACTAATGTATTGTTATTGTCATACATATTGCTTCCTTGGCTGGCTTGATTCATTTTTCCATCACATTATACACTGCTTGTATCCAGGGCAGGGGCTTTGCTAGGGTCTCAAAAGATTCGGGGCTCAAGCCCCAATGCATATGTGCCATATTCTTTAAATATCCACCCTGTCCCCCCCTCCCCCCCACATAGACAAGCCTTAGCACTAGAAACAGATTATACTTTTTAGCCATTTCCGCCTGAGATCCGTTTTTTAGACAGAAAAAAAGTACTGCATGCAGTCCTTTTTTTTTTTTTTCCCAATAAAAAAAAAAAGTCGACCTCTGATGGAAATGGCTAAAACTGATGCACAATGTTCATAATGGATGCACAGGATTTTTTTTTTTTTTTTTTCTCCTTCCGATCAGAAGAACGGAAAATGAAAGGCGGTGTGAATCCAGCGTTAGGATAGCGGTCTCCTTCAACTCCCCCATACACACTCCCCCACTGAGAGAAGCCTGCTGACTGCTGCTCCACCAATCAGCATAGGTATTGCAGAAGAGAGGGAGGAGCTTGTCTCCTTTCTACGAACATTGTGCCCTGCAGCTGCCATAACATTCGGGGTTCTGGACAAAACATCCAGGGCTCAAGCACCAAATGTTTTGACCTGGCAACACCCCTGATCTAGGGGGTTACAACCACACTCCAATCCGGCAGTGGGGCCGTGCTTACACACTATAGGAAAAAGGCTCCAGTCGGGACTGTGGAAGTGCATATAACCAATTTTTTTTCTAATAGTGTGCAAGCACGGTCACCGCTGCTGGATTACAGGATGGTTGTAACCATGGAAACTAGCAGTATATAATGTGATGGTAAAAAGAATTCAGCCAGCAAAGGAGGTAATATGGGCAATCACAATACATTAGTAAGTGCCTTGTATTAACTTTGTCTACATGATAAATGCCACTTGCTGAAGAGAGACAATCCCTTTAGGCTAGTTTCAAACTAGCGCTTGAGATCTGGCTGCATTTCTCTTCATTCCGACATTGGTGGAAGTTTGTAAGTCTCCATCTGGCCCCATTACCCCCAATGTGAACTGGTGGAGATCTGGCTGCATTCAGGCAGCGATTTTCTTCTGGCCGATTCTCGGCATAATTGCCATTAAAGCTAACGGGGCTGGGCGGAGACTTACAAATTTCTGGCAGTGCTAGAATTCAGAGACATCCATCTGGCTGTTCCCGCAAGTAAAGGTAGTTAGCTCAAATAATAAAAAATAAAAAAACATGAAACGTCCTCTTTAAGCGCTAGTGTTAAGCTAGGCTTAACCCTTACTTCCCCTGTATAGAAAATAGTCCCTCCCACATAGTCCCAGCTATTCCATCAATATATAGCTCCATGGTGTGTAATGTAATTTTCTTCCCCACTAACTAGAGAGAGATAGCAATATACTTCTATGGATTACATAGAAAATTAAAGTAGGGATAAATGAATGCGTCTGAGCTGCTTAAAGGGGTTGTCCGGGTTCAGAGCTGAACCCGGACATACCCTTATTTTCACCCAGACAGCCCCCCTGAGGCTAGCATCGGAGCATCTCATGCTCCGATGCGCTCCCTTGCCCTGCGCTAAATCACGCAGGGCACGGGCTCTTTTGTTTTTAATAACGCACTGCAGGGCGGAAACTTCCGCCCGGCAGTTTGTTCGGTGACGTCACCGGCTGAGGGGTGGGCTTTAGCTCTGCCCTAGCAGTTTTACTGGCTAGGGCAGAGCTAAATCCCGCCCATCAGTGCCGGTGACGTCACCGGGGTTCCTGGCAGCCCCATGGAGAGCCCCCAGTACGTCACCGGATCTCCAAAAAATGCCTTTGCCCTGCATGATTTAGCGCAGGGCAGAGGAGAGCATCGGAGCATAAACTACTCCGATGTGCTCATGTCAGGGGGGCTGCCAGGGTGAAAATGGACGGAAGTCCGGGTTAACAACCCCTTTAACAATGAGAACACTACTGCTGAGAAGAGGAAGGGAGCACGGAAGCTACTGAGCATCTTACTCCACCGCTCAATGCAGGAGAAGGAAGACCAGTATTTCGGCCATGTGAGAAACAGCTGGTGGCTCTACCAGAGAGAAAAGTGTACATAAAAACCTAACCTATTTTTTTGGTTCATGTACTGTATAAGGCAATATTACTTTATAAATTCCCTATTCATTGCATAGTAATATTTTTTGTGTGATAACCCCTTGCGTTATACAATCTTCTTTTAGATTACTCTTTTTCTGATCCGCTTGCACTTTGGTTCACTTCCACCTCCATGCATGGGGCCCTCAAGGCTGTTGTGAGTGACCATGACTGATATATGAAAGTTAGATATTCAATATAAATTACGAGGCACAGGAACAATACACTCAGTGTTAAAACAATTACTGCAGCTATCAAAACTGTGAATAAATACAGAACAATCAGTTTAAATCACCGTGCTAGACACTACTGTTTATAATTTCTATATCCACACCATCTGCATGTGAGGTCCATTGTATCCCTCCTCATCTGCACGTAAGACCTTCCTGTTTCCCAAGGCCTCAGTGCCATGGCATTTGAGGACATTGGCAAACATTTATTTGACATAGACTCATACTTTTAAATCTGATCTATTCACAAGTGATTGTTATACATGGTACAAAACAAAAACAAAAAGTTATTCTGCCAACATTAACATCGGTTGACATTTCAAGCCCTAAATCCAACCAAAAGGCAGAATAGCAATGGATTTTAGTAATAGTGACTTAGGATATCACATACCAGGCTAAATGGACAAGATAGTCTTGTAGTGTCATATTAACAATCAGTAGACATGTTCCATATTGTAATTATAGTACTATCCATCAACAGTCATTGCAAGGAGGGTGTTGGGTTTCATTTTAATGGTGGAGATAACAGAGCCGAGAGAAAGCGATTTTAAAAGTAGCTCCTCTAACATTTGAGCTGTGCTGCATATAGTCTGCACATGCGGTTCAAGTGTTTGTCCAGGATTTCTTTTAAATGTCTCTCCACCCACTCTGTGGGTACCAGTGAAGAGATCCATACTTAGGCCTCGTTCACATTTCCGTGTCTGTCACGTTCGTGAAAAAAAGCATATGTGTTTCTTCCGTGAAGGATCTGTGGTTGGTCACTTAACTTCAATGGTGCTGCAAAAGATGCGGACAGTGCACCATCCGTTTCTTTTGCGTGCTATCAAGATTTGCAATACTTTTTTATGGTTTCAAAATAAAATCAAATTACATTTTTGGTATTGTGACAACCCTATTGTGAACCCAGCCTATCTGACAGGAACAGAGCTGAACAGACTCCCCTGACTATGATGTAGTCCGTTCAGTTTCCTGTCTTTATCCTGTCTTTTTACCAGACAAAAAAGTCCTGCATGCAGGCTTTTTGGTCTAGTTTTTCTTACAATATCTGTGACCTAAAAAAAGCCTACAACGTAGATATGAACAAGTGTAGGCCTATCTATTTGAATTATTGAAACATTCATACTCCTCCTTGGCTAAAAATACTCCTCCAAATATGGTAAAGAGGAGTATTTTTACTCTTCTGGAGAAAATGTAGTTCAACCTCTGGGTCAGTGTTTGGTCAATGTGTCCATTTGTTGCCATTCATCATCAGCCTGTACTGCTGGGATAAAAAAGGGATTTTTCAAAGCATCTGTTAGCAACGGACAGTGCAGAGTTCTGTCCGTGCTTTTCACGGACCCCTAAACTTCAATATGGACCAAAGTAGCGCATGTCTGTTTGTCCACCGACAGTGGATTTGTGAATAAACATATTAAGGTCTATGGACCTGTGTGCAGTTGGAGGAGAACACAGACACCACATGTCCATGAATAAGGCCTTAGGCCTCATGCACACAAACGTATTTTCTTTCTGTGTCTGTTCAGTTTTTTTTGTGGACTGTATACAGAACCATTCATTTTAATGGGTCTGCAAAAAATAAATAAAAATGAACTGCATTCCATTTCCGTATTTCCGTTCCGCATAAAAATAGAACGTCCTATTGTCCGCATTACGGACAAGGATAGTACTGTTCTATTAGGGGCCAGCTGTTCTGTAACGCAAAATACAGAATGCATACGGACGTCATCCGTGTTTTTTGCAGAATACATACGCTCATGTGCATGAGGCCTTACTCAGATATAGGTATTGTTCAGAATGGTATAGCAGTTGGTTTTCCCTTCAGCCACAGTAGTTTTATAATTTTATGATTCATGTCATTGTTTTAGAATAGCTCCTTAAGGCTACATTTTATTAATGGCCGTCATACGGCCTCTTTCAGAACCATTGATGTCTATTGGCGTATTCACATGGCTGTTTTTCATAATATAGAATGTCCTATTTGGGTTGTTTTGATGGACTATCAGCCCCCATACAATTGAAGTGAGTGGTTTTTAATGGCCTAAAGTGGACTTATGAGCAGACATTGCAGAGACTAATCCCCCAAACTGAGTTATGTTAAAAGCAATCTTGGGGGGGGGGGGGGGGGGGGAGTAATAAACATTTGTTGTAATGTGAAGGCTAAAAGCAAAAAAATAAAAATGATCGGGTTTTATGTAAATCATATAGACCACAGTACCATTTTTAAATTTGTAATATTTATTTTCTCGCAATATCATGCATGTGCTTCTTGTCTGTGAATAAGGACATTCTTAACATCCATTAAAGGTGGATTTACATGAGCCAATTATCGGAAGGACCGCCTCCTTCCTGACAATCAGCTGCTCCATTGGCTGTATAACCCCTGCCATTATACATGACTTGGTTCCACGGTTGAATATTCTTTATTCATTATTTTTATCAACCTGTTAGTTGGTTCTGGTAATTGGTATTAGAGGGTAGGTTTGTTTTTGGTGGACCTGCGCTAGTACGTTTGGGAGCTGGAAATTTCTTAAAGGGAGTCTGTCACCACCATATGGCCATATATAATGCTTACATTGTCCTATACATGAATGTAATGTTACCTTTTGTCTTTTTATTTAGACTTGCAGAAGCTGGAAAAACAAAGTTTAATTTGCAAATGAGCACTCGCAAGTGCCCAGGGGTGGCGTTCACTGTGTTGGAGCCCATGCTGCTCTGCCTTTTTTCATTGTTTCCCTGCCCTCCTATTCCCTTGCATCATCCTTCGGTCCGACTGAGATCCTGCTCCTGTGCTCTGCCTCGCCGGGCTGGTGCGAAACCAGCGGCAATGTGGTTTGGTGACAAGAGAATAGGAGGGTGGGTAAACAATGAAAAAAGGCAGAGCAGCCTGGGCTCCAACACAGTGAAAGCCACCCCTGGGCACTTGCGAGTGCTCATTTGCATATGAATTAAACTTTGTTTTTCCAGCTTCTGCAAGTGTAAAGAAAAAGACAAAGGTACCATTACATTCACGTATAGGTGTGATATAGGTAAGCACTATATATGGCCATATGGTGGTGACAGACTCCCATTAATGAGTCTTATACCTGGAAGAATTTGGGGCCTTTCTGCATTTATAGTCTGCTGCATGGCTGAGAATATCAGGGGATTATCCAACTCTTTGTAACTGATGTTAGAGTTGCAGTTGTGCATGCATGCTCCTGCTCCAGCCAGTCTTTACGCCTGGTGGAGAAAGCAACGTAGACCACTCTAATACCTTTATTAGTTCCATAGATTTTGAATGGATCAGCAGCGTGCATGCACAACTGCAGCAGCCTTTAAACAGAGGACATGGGACTCAGTTGACATGATTGGTGGTGGTCCCAGTGAGTAGGCCCCCAGCAATCAGGCATTTACAGCTATTCTTTGGATAGGTCATTAGAGTTGATTATGAAACAACCCCTTTTATATACTAATACTTACACTTGTAAAGAAAGCTATTTCCATAACTGTATATGTAATTCTCTCATATACAATTCTTAGTTCACTTGAAATGTAATGTCATTGGCCATTCAGTGCTAGATTACACCACTGTCTAATATATTGCATAATTATGAGTTTGAATTGTAAGATTAACCCCTTAAGGACACAGGGCGTACCGGTACGCCCTATTTCCCGAGTCCTTAAGGACCAAGGGCGTACCGGTACGTCCTGACTTAAAATCGGCATTCCGGCGCCGCGGGGGTTAATCGGAACGGGATTTCGGCTGAAATCATTCAGCCGGCATCCCGTAACAACGCAGGGGGGGGGGTCATTTGACCCCCCCGTATCGGCGATCGCAGAAAACCGCAGGTCAATTCAGACCTGCGGTTTTCTGCGTTTCCGGTCCATTCGGGTGTCCGGTGACCCGATGAACCGGAAAAAGACTGCGATCGGTGGCGTAATTATACACCACCAATCGCAGTCCGAGGATTTGAGGAGGCGGTGCTGGCCCTGGTGCTGAACACTGCTGTCCAGGGTGCTGATTGGTGCAGGGGAGAGAGGCGCGAGATTCAAACTTCCTGCGCTCCTCTCTCCCCTCCTCTTCCTGTTCTGCACGAGCACCCGGCAGCATCGTCCAGCACCAGCTCCTGTGTCCCCCTAATCGCCATCCATCACCCTCCTGCACCCATCGCCACCCAGGTAGGTTAGGGTCAGTGAGGGAGAGGCATCGTTAGGCAGGGAAAGAAGGGAAAAGTTAGTTAGGAAAAAAAAAAAAAAAAAACTTAACTTTTACACAAATCTTTTTTTGATCCATCAGACCCCAGACCCCCCCCTGCCACTTGCCCCCCCCTACCAGCCCCCCACCACCACCAGCCCCCCCACCCCCTCCACCCACCCCCCCACCACTCCCCCCAACCCCCCCCCATCCCCCCACCACCACCACTAGCCCCCTCACCACCACTTTTTTTTCTGCGTTCGCTGACTGGTCGGCACTTTTTAGCGTCCGTCCACTGTTAGCGCATCGCCTGCCCCACCGCTGATCAGCGTTGTACCGCTAATCAGCAACTTTTTTTTTTTCCTAACACTTGCCCTTTTTTCCTTTTTTTAGTACGCGAACACCCGTTGCCCCCACACACACGCACATATAATAAAGTTTTACACACACGCACACCTACACGCACACACACCCATGGCCCGCCGGGTGTTCTCGGCCGAGGAGGCATATGCCCAGATTGCCTCCGACTCCGAGAGCCCCAGTGAGGATGAGGATGACCCCACATTCCTCTTATCATCAGCATCCTCCTCATCATCATCGGATGACGATGAGCCACCAAGGCGGCGGAGACGCCGCCAGGCGGAGCCAGGGGCCGCACATGCTAGGGATCCTGTGGCCCACCCTAGTACGAGCCGCCCTGGGGTTCGTACTGGTTTCCCGGCCCACCAAATAAGTTCACCGGAGACCCCTGCCGATGAACTTAGCTGGTGTCCCCCAGTGGACTTTGAGCCTGAGATTCCGGATTTCGCTGGCAATCCTGGAATCCAGATTCCCACAGTGGGGTTTACTGAAATTGACTATTTTAGTTTTTTTTTCAGTAACCCACTGGTGAATTTGATGGTGGAGCAGACGAATCTGTACGCCCAACAGTTCGTCGCTCAAAACCCAGGCTCAGTTTTGGCTAGACCCGGTGGCTGGACGCCGGTCAGTGCAGCCGAAATGAGGACATTTTGGGGCCTCGTGCTGCATATGGGTCTAGTCCAAAAACCCAGTGTCAGGCAATACTGGAGTGGGGACGTCCTGTACCAGACCCCACTGTACAGTATGGTCATGACACGCTCCCGGTTTGAGGCCATCCGGAAATGTCTGCATTATTCCGATAATGCAGCATGTCCACCCCGAGGTGATCCTGCCTATGACCGGCTGTATAAGATACGGCCTGTCATCGATCACTTTGGGGCCACATTTCAGCAGGCCTACGTACCTGGAAGGGAGGTCGCGGTTGATGAGTCGCTCATTGCGTTCAAGGGGAGACTCAGTTTCCGCCAATATATTCCCACAAAGCGAGCGAGGTATGGCGTGAAGCTATACAAAATTTGTGAGAGTACCTCAGGGTACACTTACAAATTTCGTGTGTACGAGGGGCGAGATTCCCGTATTCAACCCCCAGAATGTCCCCCCACTCTGGGTGTTAGCGGGAAACTCGTGTGGGACCTTATGTACCCACTGCTGGATAATGGTTACCACTTGTACGTGGATAACTTTTATACCAGCATTCCCTTGTTCAGGTCCCTTGCCGCCAGATCTACGTTCGCTTGTGGGACCGTGCGGAAAAATCAGCGCGGCCTCCCTGCCTACCCCCTCCAGGTACCTATCCCCAGGGGTGAGACCCGTGCACTTACCAGTGGAAACCTGTTGCTGGTCAGGTATAAGGACAAGAGGGATGTCCTTATGCTGTCCACAATCCACGGTAACGGCACCACCCCAGTCCCTGTGCGAGGTACCGCGGCAACGGTCCTCAAGCCCGATTGTATCGTCGACTACAATCGGTATATGGGAGGAGTTGATCTCTCGGATCAAGTCCTCACGCCATATAACGCCATGCGCAAAACCCGGGCATGGTACAAAAAAGTTGCGGTCTACTTGGTGCAGGTTGCCATGTACAACTCTTTTGTACTATCCCGAAGCGCTGGCAGCACAGGGACATTCCTCCAATTCTATGAGGCAGTCCTCAAGGACCTGATCTTTTCGGACCGGGAAAGAGCAGGCCGGAGTACCTCGGGAACTGGAGGCGCCCGGATCGTCCCTGGCCAACACTTTCCAGGTGTGGTCCCCCATACTGGAAAGAAGGGACGAACCCAAAAAAAGTGCAGAGTGTGTCGCAGGAGGGGGATACGGAAGGACACCACCACTCAGTGCGACACGTGCCCCGATCATCCGGGCCTCTGCGTTATCGATTGCTTCAGGGAGTATCACACTTCCATGGAGTACTAAATTTTTATAATCCCCAACAGTTCACTAGAGAACATAAAACACTATGGCTCTCAGACTTTGGAGACACGAAAACTATTTTTCTTTCCCCCAAAAATATTAGTTTTAGTGCAGGCATCCTCAAACTGCGGCCCTCCAGATGTTGTAAAACTATAACTCCCAGCATGCCCAGACAACCTACAGCCATCAGCAGGGCATGGTGGGAATTGTAGTTTTACAACATCTGGAGGGCCGCAGTTTTAGGATGCCTGCTTAGTGTCTCCAAAGTCTGAGAGCCATACATATTGGGCATCGTCGCGTGCGTAAAAGTCGTCGCTATAAAAATAACTTTTGACCAAACGCCTCGGATGAACGGTGTTAAAAATATAAAATAAAAACGGTGCCAAAACGCCTATTTTTGGGCAAAATTTCAATTTAAATCCATTTTGCCGGTAATAAAGCAAGGGTTAACAGCCAAACAAAACTAAATATTTATTGCCCCGATTCTGTCGTTTGCAGAAACACCCCATATGTGGTCGTAAATGGCTATATAGCCGCACGGCAGGGCATAGAACGAAGGGAACGCCATACGGTTTCTGGAAGGCAGATTTTGATGGACAGTTTTTTTTTTTGACACCATGTCCCATTAGAAGCCCCCCCCTGATGTAGCCCAGACTAGAAACTCCAAAAAAGTGACCCCATCTAAGAAACTACACCCCTCAAGGTATTCAAAAGTTACTTTACAAACTATGTTAACCCTTTAGGTGTTCCACAAAACTAAATAGCGAATGTAGAAACAATTTTAGATTTTTTTTTTTTTTGTTACATTGCCTCAAAAAAGAGTAATATAGAGCAACCAAATATCAAATTTACCCCAAAAATAGTCCCAAAACAACAACCACCTTATCCCGTAGTTTCCTAGATGGGGTCACTTTTATGGAGTTTCTACTCTAGGGGTGCATCAGGGGGCTTGAAAGGGTACATGGTGTAAATAAACCAGTCCAGCAAAATCTGCCTTCCAAAAACCATATGGCGTTCCCCTTCTTCTATGTCCTGCCGTTTAGCCAAATAGTAGTTTACCACCACATATGGGGTGTTTCTGCAAACTACAGAATCAGGGCAACCCATTTTGAGTGTTGTTTGGCAGTTAACCCTTGTTTTACTCCTAGAAAAAATTGATTATATTGGAAAATTTTCCAAAAAATTGAAATTTCATAATTGTTTCTCCATCTGCCATTAACTCTTGTGGAACACCTAAAGGGTTAACAAAGTTTGTAAACCCAGTTTTGAATACCTTGAGGGGTGTACTTTCTTAGATGGAGTCACTTTTTTGAAATTTCTATTCTAGGGGTGCAACAGGGGGCTTCAAATGGGACATGGTATAAACAAAACCAGTCCTGCAAAATCTGCCTTCCAAAACCCATATGGTGTTCCCCTCCTTCTATGTGCTACCGTTCGGCCAAACAGTAGTTTACGACCACATATGGGGTGTTTTTGCAAACTACAGAATCAGGGCAACCCATTTTGAGTGTTGTTTGGCAGTTAACCCTTGTTTTACTCCTAGAAAAAATTGATTATATTGGAAAATTTTCCAAAAAATTGAAATTTCATAATTGTTTCTCCATCTGCCATTAACTCTTGTGGAACACCTAAAGGGTTAACAAAGTTTGTAAACCCAGTTTTGAATACCTTGAGGGGTGTACTTTCTTAGATGGAGTCACTTTTTTGAAATTTCTATTCTAGGGGTGCAACAGGGGGCTTCAAATGGGACATGGTATAAACAAAAACCAGTCCTGCAAAATCTGCCTTCCAAAACCCATATGGTGTTCCCCTCCTTCTATGTGCTACCGTTCGGCCAAACAGTAGTTTACGACCACATATGGGGTGTTTTTGCAAACTACAGAATCAGGGCAACCCATTTTGAGTGTTGTTTGGCAGTTAACCCTTATTTTACTCCTGGAAAAAAATTATTATATTGGAAAATTTTCCAAAAAATAGAAATTTCAAAATTGTTTCTCCATCTGCCATTAACTCTTGTGGAACACCTAAAGGGTTAATAAAGTTTGAAAAAACAGTTTTGAATACCTTGAGGGGTGTAGTTTCTAGAATGGGGTCATTTTTGGGAGGTTTCTATTATCTAAGCCTCACAATATGACTTCAAACCTGAACTGGTCCATAAAAAGTGGGATTTTGAAGATTTCTCAAAAATTTCAAAATTTGCTTCTAAACTTCTAAGCCTTGTAACATCCCCAAAAAATAAAATATCATTCCCAAAATGCTACAAACATGAAGTAGACATATGGGGAATGTAAAGTCATCACAATTTTTGGGGGTATTACTATGTATTACAGAAGTAGAGAAACTGAAACTTTGAAATTTGCTAATTTTTCAAAATTTTTGGTAAAAAATGTATTTTTTTATGCAAAAAAAATAACTTTTTTGACCCAATTTTAGCAGTGTCATGAAGTACAATATGTGACGAAAAAACAATCTCAGAACGGCCTGGGTAAGTCAAAGCGTTTGAAAGTTATGAGCACTTAAAGGGACACTGGTCAGATTTGCAAAAAATGGCCCGGTCCTTAAGGTGAAAATGAGCCCGGTCCTTAAGGGGTTAAACTTGGTCTGAGGCATCTGGGCAAAAAATTTGCGGGTGGAATGAGGGTGTCCCTGAGCTGCATGATGCGTGAGTTGAACGCATTGCACCCGCACTGAATCCCGACCCATTCATTTCTAAGGGGCTGTTCACATGAGCGGTGATTTTCACGCATCACTTATGCGTTGCGTGAAAATCGCAGCATGCTCTATTTTGTTCGTTTTTCACGTAACGCAGGCCCCATAGAAATTAATGGGGTTGCGTGAAAATCTCAAGCATCCGCAAGCAAGTGCGGATGCGGTGCGATTTTCACGCACTGTTGCTAGGAGACTATCGGGATGGAGACCCAATCATTATTTTCCTTTATAACGTGGTTATAAGGGAAAATAATAGCATTCTGAATACAGAATGCATAGTACAATAGCGCTGGAGGGGTTAACAAAAAAAATTTAAAATTATTTAACTCTCATTGATCCACTTGATCGCGCAGCCCGGCATCTCTTCTGTGCTGTGTGGAGGAACAGGACCTGTGGTGATGTCACTCCTGTCATCACATGATCCATCACCATGGTAAAAGATCATGTGATGGATCATGTGATGACCGGAGTGACGTCACCACAGGTCCTGTCCTTCCACACAGCTAAGATTAAGACAGAAAGATGCCGGCTTCGTGATCAAGTGGACTAAGGTGAGTTAAATTATATATATTTTTTTAACCCCTCCAGCGCTATTTTACTATGCATTCTGTATTCAGAATGCTATTATTTTCCCTTATAACCATGTTATAAGGGAAAATATTACAATCTACAGAACACCGATCCCAAGCCCGTTCGGGTTTGGGTACCAAACATGCGCGATTTTTCTCACGCGAGTGCAAAACGCATTGCAATGTTTTGCACTTGCGCTGAAAAATCGCGCGTGTTGCCGCAACGCACCCGCGCATTTTCCCGCAACACCTGTGTGAAAGAGGCCTAATGCTTCCACACTCCACTAACATCCACCTGTGGAAGTCGTTCTTTGTCCAACCTGGTGGCCAGTCCACAGTCTAGTATACAGTAAACACTGTGATAAGTCAGTCCATAGTCTGGTGTAAACACTGTGGTCAGTCATTCTGTAGTCTATTGTTAACCACCTCAGCTCCCCTAGCTTAAACCCCCCTTAATGACCAGACCACTTTTTACAATTCTGCACTACGCTACTTCCACGGTTTATTGCTCGGTCATACAACTTACCACCCAAATAAATTTTACCTCCTTTTCTTCTCACTAATAGAACTTTTATTTGGTGGTATTTCATTGCTGCTGACATTTTAAACTTTTTTTTATTTATTTTTTATTAATCGAAATTGACCGAAATTTCTGCAAAGAAAAGAAATTTTTTACTTTCTGACATTTTTCAAATAAAACTACATTTCTATATAAATTTTTCCCTAAATTTATTCTACAGGTCTTTGATTAAAAAAAAATGCAATAAGTGTATATTTATTGGTTTGGGTAAAAGTTATAGCGTTTACAAACTATGGTGCAAAAATTTGAATTTCCGCATTTTGAAGCAGCTCTTCTGAGCACCCGTCATGTTTCCAGACAGTAGAAACACCCCACAAATGACCCAATTTCCAAGTAGACACCCTAAGGTATTCGCTGATGGGCATAGTGAGTTCATGGAAATTTTTATTTTTTGTCACAAGTTAGCGGAAATTGATTTTATTAAAAAAAGAAATTTTCTCGCAAAGTCTCAGTTTCCGCTAACTTGGGACAAAAAGTTCAATCTTTCATGGACTCAATATGCCCCTCAGCGAATACCTTGGGGTGTCTTCTTTCCAAAATGGGGTCATTTGTGGGGTGTTTGTACTGCCCTGGCATTTGAGGGTCTCCACAATCATTATATGTATGGCCAGCATTAAGAGTTTCTGGTATTCTCCTTATATTGAGCATACGTGTAATGAGATTATATTTATTTTTTTCCGTTCAGCCTCTGGGCTGAAAGAAAAGATGAACGGCACAGATTTCTTCATTCGCATCGATCAATGTGGATGAAAAAATCTCTGCCAAAAATGTGCAAAAAAAAGGGGAAAGGCATCTGCCAGGACAATGATTTATTCATCCACATTGATGTGAATGGAGAAATCGGGTTTGCCAGGGCATACGGGCTGAGTGGGTTTGGATGTTGGGCGGAGCGCCCAACATACAAACCCACTCAGCCTGTATGTCCTGGCAAACTCAATCGATGTGGATGAATAAATCATTGCCGGAATTTATTTTTATTTTTTATGTATATGCAAAGTGTTTATATGCTTTGGCAAACACTGCCCCTCAGCTCATAAGCCTCGGTAAACGTATCTTTTTTACTGCAGAGGAGAAATCTCGTCTTGCAGCGCCGCATACACCGACTTTTGTGTAATCTGACAGCAGTGCAATGCTTCTGTCAGAATGCACATCAGTGCTGCAGCTGGTCCACCTAGAAGGTAAAAAAAAAAAAAAACAGGCTGCAACTCAATAAATTTATTAACATTAACTTTATATAACATTTGAAACAGAACATTAACTTTTATAAACTTTTTTGAACTTTTTTGCTTACCCGTGATTTTTCATTTTTTTTTTTTTTTTTTTTTTCTTTTTTATACCTTTTATAGGACAAACCTCTTCTTCCCCATGGGACAATGTGCAAAGCGCAAATCGCCCACTTGCACTTTATGCACTTTGTCCCAGGTGAAAGTAGAGGTTTGCAGCAGCTCTGTGTGAATGGGCCCTAAGAGCCCTGTGTGCCTGTCCTGTGTAACGCAATCCCTATTCTAAGTGTACCTGTGTGTGGTACTTCCGGAAACACTCCCCTAAGCATAGGGCAGGGTGGTCAGAGCAGTCAGGACAGAAATAGCGGGTGTCACACCTTATTCCACTCCTGCTACAGACACATCTTTTTCGGGGTGATGCTTGGGTTGAGGTACCAGCAACAACATTGGGGAAATGTCGCTCGTGTAGACAGCTCACTACACTGGTGGTTGGGGCCATGGAACCTCCTGGATACAGGAGGTTCTCGATGATCTCTTCCTGAAATTTGAGGAAGGATCGTGTTCTCCCAGCCTTACTGTAGAGAACAAAACTATTGTACATCGAGAAACAAATGCTTGAAGAGGGGCACACTTGTGTAAAAATTGTCCACATAAAGATGGTACCCCTTGCCAAATAAGGGTGACACCAAGTCCCAGACTGTCTTCCCACTGCTCCAGGGTCTGATCTTTACCCTCATAGACTCAAAATTTGTGGGTATAGCCTGTGGCCCTTTCACAGAGCTTATGCAATTTGACCCCATACCGGGTGCGCTTGCTTGGAATGTAATGTTTGAAGCAAGGCGCCCAGTAAAATGTATAAGGGACTCGTCTATGCAGATGCTTTGCTCAGGGGTATACAAATTTGTTGTTGAAGTGGTCTATGAGGGGCCGAATTTTGTGGAGCCAGTCAAAAGCTGGGTGGCCTCTGGGACAAGAGGTGCTGTTGTCACTAAAGTGCAGGAAACGCAGGGTGGTCTCAAATCATGTCCTGGACATGGCAGCAGAGAACATGGGTATGTGATGAATTGGGTTTGTGGACCAATATGACCGCAATTCATGCTTTTTTGTCAGGCCCATGTTAAGGAGAAGGCCCAGAAAAGTTTTAAATTCGAAAACTTGGACGGGTTTCCACCGGAAAGACTGGGCATAAAAGCTTCCCGGGTTGGCGGCTATAAATCGAGTGGCATACCGGTTTGTTTCTGCCACGACTAAGTCCAAGAGCTCCGCAGTCAAGAACAGCTAAAAAAAAAAACTGTGCCGATCTGATCTGAGCTGTCTCAACCCGAACTCCAGACTGGGCGGTGAAAGGGGGAACTACTGGTGCGGCTGAAGTTGGGGGCTGCCAATAAGGGTTTGCCAGCACCTCAGGGACTCTAGGGGCTCTACAGGCCTGTCTGTGCGGTGGCTGCAACGGGGGAACTAATGCACGTGCCACCGTACCAGCTTCAACTTCCTTTCTGGTGCTCACCACTTCACCATGTTCTACGGCAGTGCTGGTACTAGGTCCAGGATGGGCTGTGCTGCTGGTCTATGCCTCACCACGTAATCCTACAGTGCCAGCCCCACTCTGCTGCCCTTGAAGCGGATCCTGCACAACCTGTGGTCTAGCAACATGGGGCGGGTACGCCTGGTGGTATCACCTCAACCTCATCGTCTGAACTTTGGGTCAGACTGCCACTGCTTTCTACAGGTTCGTATTCTGACCCACTGGATTCGTCAGATGAGGGTTCCCATTCCTCATCCGACTGGGTCAGAAGCCTGTAGGCCTCTTCAGAAGAATTCCCCTTACTTGCCATTTGGTCAACTAAATTTAGGGGGTATTTCCTGAGACTGCCCAAGAAAAAAAAGCAAGCCTGTCTTACAAATGGGAGGCTAGCGATGTACAGGAAGTCGCTGCGATTTATAAAAAAAATATCAAAACTGATTTTTTTTTTATTTTATCGCCTCAGCACTTGACTTACTAGAATACCATACTAGAATGTTCAATACTGATTAGATACTCATGTAGAAAGTTCCTGCTATATTTCAAGAGTCACAGAAATCTAGGAATTAAAACTTAACTTTTAATCACCACATTACTATCAAATCACTTCATATACATCTAAACTGTAACAAACATTGATCATGATGGACCAAAAGAACACAGACATATATAAATGTATGCAGAGGGGAGGGTGGGTAATGTGCGCTAGGGGGGGAAAAAATCCTTAATATATCCTTTGCTAATGCCTCAACCCACAGGAACACCCTGATAGTGGGTGGCCTGTGGCCCCTTGCCTGCTCTATCTTAATCTCGCAATGCCCTAAATATTCCAGATGCGTTTCCCCAGTAACTGGTTCATCAGGGGAATAAAATGGAGCAAAAAGTGAAAAGTACTAAACAAATTGGTCCAGAAAAAACTACACAGTGGCAAACTGATAATCAAACCATAAAAAGCTAACGATACAGTTAAATATGGTTGTTAATACATTAAATATCCAAAGCATCTATTTGCACACACACATCAATCAATACACGTGATCAGCCCTAAAACTCTAGAAACATTGATTGTAACAGTTCCCAATCTGATAGAAAATTGTGTAATAACCCAGTAGACCGTGTAGATGTTAATCCATAGGCAGGGCTCCAGATGGTGACCAAAATGGTTGCAAATGCGACCTAGAATTGCTAAATGGCGCCATTTTAATACTTGGTTGCAAAGATTTTGCAACCAAGTATTAAAAAGTGAAAGTTTGATTTATGATGATTATTCTGTCCCATTACTTTTGGTCCCTAAATAAGTGGGAGGCACATATGCAAACTGTTGTAATTCCTACACTGTTCATCTGATTTGGATGTAATTACCCTCAAATTAAAGCTGACAGTCTGCAGTTAAAGCACATCTTGTTTGTTTCATGTCAACTCCATTGTTATGGTGTATAGGGTCAAAAAAGTTAGAATTGTGTCGATGTCCCAATATTTATGGACCTGACTTTATATAGATGAAACCCAGTACTTAATTAAGCTGGGTACATATATTTGATTCATGGCTCAGGACAAATAAAGAGATGTAGCCTGAGAGCCCGGTATATACAGTCATGTGAAAAAATTAGGACACCCTTTGAAAGCATGTGGTTTTTTGTAACATTTTTACTAAAAGGTTATTTCATCTCCGTTTCAACAATACAGAGAGATTAAAGTAATCCGACTAAACAAAGAAAACTGAAGAAAAGTCTTTTCAAGATCTTCTGTAAATGTCATTCTACAAAAATGCCTATTCTAACTGAGGAAAAAGATAGGACACCCTCACATGTATTCCCTCTTAAATTGGCTCAGATCTCACACAGGTATATCACACCAGGTGCACATAATTAGTAGATCGTTACTCTGCATGTTGAATGAGGCTTGCCCTATTTAAACCTCAGACATTTAGTTTGGTGTGCTCCTGACTGTTGAAGTGAGAGTGAGCATCATGGTGAGAGCAAAAGAGCTGTCAGAGGACTTCAGAAAAAAGATTGTAGCAGCCTATGAGTCTGGGAAGGGATTTAAAAAGATCTCAAAAGATTTTGAAATCAGCCATTCCACTGTCCGGAAGATAGTTTACAAGTGGAGGGCTTTCAAAACAACTGCCAACATGCCCAGGACTGGTCGCCCCAGCAAGTTCACCCCAAGAGCAGACCGCAAGATGCTAAAAGAGGTCTCCAAAAACCCTAAAGTGTGATCTCGAGAACTACAGCAGGCTCTGGCTACTGTTGATGTAGAAGTACATGCCTCTACAATCAGAAAGAGACTGTACAAGTTTAACTTGCATGGGAGGTGTGCAAGGAGGAAACCTTTGCTTTCCAAGAGAAACATCGAGGCCAGACTGACATTTGCCAGAGATAAAGTTGACAAAGACCGGGACTTCTGGAATAATGTTCTTTGGACAGATGAGTCCAAAATTGAATTATTTGAACACAACAGCAGAGGACATGTTTGGCGTAAACCAAACACAGCATTCCAAGAAAAGAACCTCATACCAACTGTGAAGCATGGAGGTGGAAGTGTCATGGTTTGGGGCTGCTTTGCTGCAGCAGGACCTGGTCAGCTCACCATCATAGAATCCACGATGAATTCTACTGTGTATCAGAAGGTGCTTGAAGAACATGTGAGACCATCAGTTAGAAAATTAAAGCTGAAGCGGAACTGGACCATGCAACATGACAATGACCCAAAACATACTAGTAAATCAACCAAAGATTGGCTGAAAAAGAAGAAATGGAGAGTCCTGGAATGGCCAAGTCAAAGTCCAGATTTGAATCCCATTGAGATGCTGTGGGGTGACTTGAAAAGGGCTGTACGTGCAAGAAACCCCTCAAACATCTCACAGCTGAAAAAGTTCTGCATTGAGGAGTGGGGTAAAATTTCCTCAGACCGATGTCGAAGACTGGTAGATGGCTACAAGAACCGTCTCACTGCAGTTATTTCAGCCAAAGGAGGTAACACTCGCTATTAGGGGCAAGGGTGTCCTATTTTTTTCCTCAGTTAGAATAGGCATTTTTGTAGAATGACATTTACAGAAGATCTTGAAAAGACTTTTCTTCAGTTTTCTTTGTTTAGTCGGATTACTTTAATCTCTCTGTATTGTTGAAACGTAGATGAAATAACCTTTTATTAAAAATGTTACAAAAAACCACATGCTTTCAAAGGGTGTCCTAATTTTTTCACATGACTGTAGCTCAACTCAATACATTTATGTGGATGAAGCCTGGTACATGTATTCAATTGATTGTCTTAAGTATATAAAGTATCCCTATGTTCAGCTGCCATGGCGATGGCGACAGCGACGTGGTCCACCTCGATATGGATGTCCAGCCATTGGACATCCATATCGAGGTGGACCACGTTGCTATCGCCATGGCAGCTGAGCATCCACTGTACACGTGAGAGGTCCTTTTGACCAGCAGTTCTCTTTTATCGAACTTTACCTATTGCGGCCTCTTAAATAGACCCTCAGCAATGTTGTTGAGCACTGTAGGGATACTTTATATACTTAAAGGGAACCTGTCACCGGGATTTGATGTATAGAGCTGAGTACATGGGTTGCTAGATGGCCACTAACACATCCGCAATACCCAGTCCCCAGGGTATGAGTCAAGGACAGGACCCCTCTCAGGTTAATTTGCATATGTATCAAATCGTTTTTTTCCCCCACAATAAAAGCACAGAGAGCTATTGGGGACTGGGTATGGGTATTGTCGATGTGTTAGCGGCCATCTAGCAACCCATGTCCTCAGCTCTATACACAAAATCCCAGTGACAGGTTCCCTTTAAGGCCAGCAATTGAATACATGTACCGAGCTTAGATATGTACTGGGCGGGTTTTTAAATAAATAAATAAATATGTATATATATATATATATAAACAATGGCAGCACCGTCCTGGATGTAAGCTGGTGGGTGCAGCAGGCCTAATGTGGATCAAAGCCAATCCAAAAATACAAAAGTAGAAAAGATGGCCAGCACTCCAAAAAGTTAAAAATACCAAAAGTCTTTATTTACCCCAGTGGGACATGCGCAACGTTTCGTCTCCAAACCAGAGCCTTTCTCAGGCAGTGTGTGGGGACAAAATGCCAGCAATATATAGCAACAAACTCATTCATTACAATTTACAAAATCTGTGCAATTGATAAACAATAAAGCAAAAAAATATATTGTGCATCTTATAAAATATAGATTAAAAAATGCAAATGTGTGACAATACATTGCAAGTACAATATAGTACATGTTTCCTTAGAAATGTGTACATGATTCTAAATAATGAGAAGTCAAATAAAGGACGGCTCTGCCTCCTATTTTAGGATGGCCAGGTGCACCTATCCGATGTCGCACTCAAAGCACCAAAATAATGTAGTAATAGTAAGGATGGGCACTCTAATATCCGGAATCACCAAACAATATAAGTTTATATATTTATTCAAAGTAAAATAATATGAATAACACAGGCATAAAATGACTAAAATAGGCCTAAATACATTATATACTATAATACGACTAATCGTTGGTATAAATTAACTCTATTAATCGCTAAAAATAACTCTATTAGTCGCTAAAAAATAAAACTGATATTGAGCTGCCTTATCGGGTCCAGCCTAGCTACACAGTGGACCAACGCCTAATGCAGTAGTTGATGAAATCGAGTAGATATTCAAATAGGTGTCTACAAATAATATATAGTCCCCAGGTGATATATTTCTCATGAGAAAAAAAGAAACCAATGTGAAATAAAATATAGCAAATGTTCCAAGTGAGAATTAATCCAAACAAATCCAAGGAGAAAAAATATAAAAGTGAAAATATATAAAGTTTGCAAAAATATTTGTGAGTACTTCTTAATCATATAAAGAATCCAAATAGAATAAAGTGTTACTGTGTTTAGGTAGGTGATAGTCAATCGCTACTTAGAGTTCATAGACTGCCTATATTCAAGGGCTTTATAGTAGCGGCTCCACAGCTGTAGCTGGTCCCTCCAGGTAACCAGTTTTTTACTACGGTAATATAGTTTCAATTATTTGAGTCAGTGTTGTGCACTCTCCACATTCGACCCGAGGTAAAGAAATATGCAGTAAGTGGTTACCAATCGTTGCTATTTGTAGGGGTACTCACACTTAGTGATACTCTCCGGTCCGTAGCGTGGCTGCACAGAGGGCTTACCTCATGTATGGAATAAGGAGGTACCTTGCTTGGTATATCTCGGCTGTATGGTCCGCTTTCGCTGTTATCCGCGTGTATCCAGAGCCGACCGCAGATCGCAGGTCTCACTCTGTTCAGATCGTAGGCACAGTCTGGACTTGTCTGCGATGGGCGTTTCTCACTCCTCTATGCAGTTGATTTAATTATTCCAGCTGGCTTCTGCTGTCCGTGGATTGCCAGGCTATGGCCAGTAGACCTGGTATCAGTTTGTTTAATGGAAGCGCTTTTTCTAGATAGCAATAAGATCTAGTTTTGCCGGTTAGTTGCCAGGGTCAGTTTCCTATTCGTCCACGCCAGACGCGTTTCGAAGGTTGGGCTACCTTCTTCCTCAGTGGCTTTAGTAAACTGCCTGGCTATCCGGCTTTTATTCCTCTGGCTATCAGGAGGGTTCTTTGTTAACCCTGAGATGGATCTAGCGGATCTGGTATCCTTTTAGTCATATGTCTTTTTCATTGTGCAGTTTTTGATGCGTTTCTTTTCCTTGCGTTTGTTTTCCCCCCTGAGTTCCTGCGTTTTTGTGGGTCCACATTTGCTTTAGTTTATCACTGACATTCCAGTGCATTATTTTTGCGAAGACTGATTGCATTCTTAATATTCTTTCCTTTCAAAATATATATGGCTGACTCCTTCCCTTCAAAATGTATATAATTGACTCATATAACCTAACAACATATGAATAATTATTATTAATAAAATATATAATCACATAAAATATTACTAATAGGATTTCCCTATCTAATATAGAGGCTGGTCATAGTATGCAGCTTTTAATATTTGTTCTATATGAGAAAGATAAGTTATAAATACATACATCTAAAAATCATTTTGGTTTTATGGAAATATATATAAAAAAATATATAAAAAGAAATAGACAATAAATAACGTTTTTAGTATAATTTTTGTGTGTTTTAGTAATTGCTTTATTTAGTGATATACAAAGTAGTTTATTTATTTTAAAACAGTGTTATTTTTAAATAAAATCTTTTTTAGATATTTTTAAACAGAATATAAATGATATACTAGAGACTGGATAAGGGGATCCCTGTTATGGGGGCTGGGAAATGGTCGTCAGTCCCAAATGATACCTTCAGCGCAAGCTTTATTCTAATGTGCGGTAGTGATCGGAGGGGTGTGGTATCTAATTTTATAACTGATAGAGTATGTTGTCTATTTTGTAACAGATGGTCACTCAAGGTGTATATTCACTCAAGGTGTATATGGGCTGGAGGCCTCCCGACCAGGGGGGGTCACAGTGCTGGTAATCAGCCTGACTGGTACCCTCCGTGATCCGAGGGCATCCAGCCCATTACAGGAATCCAAAGATTTCGAGTTCAGCATTTAATCCGGCTGGTGTCAGACTGCCGAACTCGAAAATTCGCCTTGATTCCACCCTAGACATTCGGGCGATATGGTTCCCTCCCCTCCAGTGCCGATCTAACTGTTCAAAAGCTGCAAATTTTAGGGTTTTTGGATCCTGATTATGGATCAGTTTAAAATGTCTGGACAGTACATGCTTTTCGTATCCTTTTTTAATATTATTTATATGTTCCGCTATTCTTACTCTTAGTGGTCTTTTAGTTCTACCTATATATTGTTTGCCACACATACATTCTATTATATATATGACATTCGAGCTGTCGCATGTTAGAAGTTGTTTTATTTCAACAGAGAAGGCATTTTGGGTTGAGTTCACTCGTGTGGTTTTCCTAGCAAAGGATGTAATTTTACAGTTCACACAGCGACCACATCTGTGGAACCCACTGCTTTTAAGCCAGTTGTTAATAGGTCCATTAGTCCCTAATTTTTGTTTGATTGATGGCGCCACTTTCAAACCCAAATTGGGTGCCTTCGTATACACTATGTCTGGTGTTGAGGGAACTAAGGGACCTATGATTTTGTCCTTCTGGATCAGATGCCAGTGATTTTTAATGATCCGCTCGATTTTTTTATATTGTGTGTTATACGGTAGTATTATACGGAATTTTTCTTCACTGGTTTTTAGTCCACTATCAGTCTGATTGGGCACAAAAAACTGATTCCTATCCATTTCCCTGACTTTTTGCAGGGCTTTGTCCACCACTGATTCTGGGTAGTTTTTGGCCAGAAATTGGTTTTTCATATTGGTGGCTTCCTCTTCAAATTTGTCCTCATTAGTGCAATTCCTCTTGATCCTCCGGAATTGTCCTGTGGGTATATTCATCAGCCAGGAAGGCAGATGACAACTTGAGTAGAGGATAAAGCTGTTTTTCGCCACTTTTTTCTGATAGGTGGTACACACATAGTGGTCCACTTGAGTGTTGATCAGTAGATCGAGGAACTCTATACTATCTTGGTTAACGTTGGACGTGAATTTAAGATTATAGTTATTATTATTAATCTCTTTGAGGAAAGTAGATAAATCCCCTTCATCGCCCTGCCAGATAAAGATGACATCGTCAATATAGCGCTGCCAGAGCACCAGATCCGACCCCAGCCGGGGTAGTATGGTCTCTTGTTCCCACTGTGCCATGAACAGATTGGCATAGCTGGGGGTGAATCTGGTGCCCATGGCAGTGCCCCGAATCTGGAGGTAGTATGTCCCCTCAAAGAAAAAATAGTTGTGTGTGAGTATATGTTCAACACCTTCCACCAGGTAGTCTATTTGTCTGATATTGAGATTCCCATGTTTGTTAAGCTGCAATCTCATGTTATTCATGCCCTGTTCATGGTTGATGATGGTATAGAGCGATTGAACATCCAAAGTTCCTATACGCCAATGTGGCTCCACCTTCAAGTTCTCCAATAATTGGACAACTTGTGTGGTGTCTTTAATATATGCAGGGATGTTCTTGACCGTAGGTTGAATCAGTCTGTCAATATAATGGGATAAGTTGGATGTCAGGGACTCTATACCAGATATTATCGGCCGACCTGGTGGATCAGTCATGTTCTTTTTTTCTCATGAGAAATATATCACCTGGGGACTATATATTATTTGTAGACACCTATTTGAATATCTACTCGATTTCATCAACTACTGCATTAGGCGTTGGTCCACTGTGTAGCTAGGCTGGACCCGATAAGGCAGCTCAATATCAGTTTTATTTTTTAGCGACTAATAGAGTTATTTTTAGCGACTAATAGAGTTAATTTATACCAACGATTAGTCGTATTATAGTATATAATGTATTTAGGCCTATTTTAGTCATTTTATGCCTGTGTTATTCATATTATTTTACTTTGAATAAATATATAAACTTATATTGTTTGGTGATTCCGGATATTAGAGTGCCCATCCTTACTATTACTACATGATTCTAAATAATACAAGAAAATTTTTCCATACATTATTGATTACATCAATTATCAAAATCAGTGCCACTTGTGAATAATAAAAGTGCAGAGTGCTTACTATGATGTATTGCAAATGGAGGTTGAAAACGAGATAGGAGGATGAATGGCCGCCATCCAGGATACCGCATGTCGATCGGCGTGTCTGGGCCATCTCTGCGCATGTCTTGATGACGTACATAAGGCCCTTCCAGTTGTAGCTGCGTACATCACTGCGCATTGCAATTCCAACCCTACGTCGGCCATATTTGTCAAGGTAACCGGACATCCACCGCGGATGTCACACAACAATATCATCATAGTCTGCTGTATACAGAACCGAGGTGGCGCCAGCAACATTTTATGCCGGCATAACATTAGTGGCAGTCGATCGGCGTGTCCGGACCATCTCTGCGCATGTCTTGATGACGTACATAAGGCCCTTATTGTCACACATTTGCATTTTTTTAGTCTATATTTTATAAGCTGCACAATTGATTTTTTTTTTGCTTTATTGTTTATTAATTGCACAGATTTTGTTAATTGTAATGAATGAGTTTGTTGCTATATATTGCTGGCATTTTGTCCCCACACACTGCTTGAGAAAGGCTCTGGTTTGGAGCCGAAACATCGCGCATGTGGAGTGCTGCCCATCTTTTTCAGCTTGAAAAAGGCTCACACATTGAGCCGAAACGTCGCTTGTCCCATATGGGTAATTAAAGAATTTTTTCATCTTTTACCTTCTGGAGTGCTGCCCTTTTTGTTACTTTTATCTATTTGGATTGGCTTATATCCACACTGGGCCAGCTGCACCCATATTTTTTCCATTGACTGTGCTGCCACTGAACTCTTTTGTTTCTGTATGTGTGTATGTGTGTGTGTGTATGTATATATGTATATATGTGTATATATATATATATATATATATATATATATATATATATATATATATATATATTGTAAGAGAATGTCTGGAGTGGTAGTGGATGGAAGATGCGTACCACCGGGGGTCGTGGCCCTGGTGGAGTAAGAGCAGGGTGGGTGTCTGTTCCCCACGGACCACCACGGGTGGACGGGTTTCAGTTGTTGGTGTCAGTCTACACTGATCCTGGCAGGTTGGTTATCTCTGGCCTTAGTTGGGTAGGGAAGGAGTTAATCCTTCACTATGCTTGCTGGGTGTGGTCTGCCTGCTACACCCAGGGCTGTGAATATAGGTTTGATGCTCACTGACTGTGGGGCTGCTGATGAAGTGTGGTCTCCTGTCTCACTGCAGGAAGCTGTATGGGCTGAGCGCTGTAGTCCGCTCGTCTACCAAGGACTGCCCTATTGCTGCAGGCTCAGCGAAGGACCAAAAGAAGGGATCCTGTGGCCGGAGCCAATCCCTTGTCCAGGCCGACACGTGGCCTGTCTAACTTGCATGAACTTGGACAAACCCGCCCCATGACAAGGTGTAGTACTGACCACAGATGTGAGAGACTGTGTGAACAGGCACCAAGACACCTGCAGTGTTTGGGGATCCTTTGTGGGGGTTTATGGACATTGCTGTTGTGTGAATTGCACAGTTTTGATGTGATGCACTGGAGTGAATAAAAGAGCACGGTTTGGACACAAAGCCTGTCTCCTGAGCCTCTATACTGCCACCGCTACCATCTGCCTACCAGAGCAAACCCCCACAATTGGTGGCTTCAGCAGGCAAACGGCAGTGAGGCTGAAAATTGGGCTGTTTGGACTGTATGTCATATATTAAGCCAGCAAGTTTTGTGGCTCCAGATAAGATGGAGGAGGCTATTAGACACTTGGTGCAAAGTAATGAGGAGGCTACTCGGAGACATGAGGAAGCCCTGAGAGACCAGCGGCAGTTGAATAGTCTACTGGCCCAGCAACTGGCGACTATGCAGGAGTCCATGCAGGTGTTACAACAACAAGCCGTCCCGCGGGGGACCGCAATCCTACCTGCTGCCCGGGATAAGGTGCGCTCAGCGTTAAGAAAGATGGGCCCCGAGGATGATATCGAGGCGTTCCTGATGGTCTTCAAACGCACTGCGGAACAGGAAAGGTTACCGGCAGAACAGTGGGCCGAAGTAGTGGCGCCATTTTTAGTGGGTGACGCACAAAAGGCCTACTTCGACCTCAGTCAGGAGGAAGCCAAGAGCTATGAGAGGCTGAAGGGGGAGGTGTTAGCTCGTCTTGGGGTTAATACCTATGTGCGTGCACATCGAGTCTATCAGTGGGCTTTCTCAGAGTCCCGGCCTGCTCGGTCCCAGGCTTATGACTTGTTACACCTCGTAAAAAAAATGGCTGCAGCCTGAGACATTGAGCCCCTCGCAAATGGTGGAACGTGTGGTGGTGGATCGTTTGGTGTGTACCCTCCCAAGAGCAATACAGCGCTGGGTGGGACAAGGTGATCCAGGCACCCTGGATCAAGTTGTTGGCCTAGTCGAGAGATACATGGCAACCCAGGACTTGGTCCGAGAGTCTGCCTTCCTGCAAAAGCCGCGTTCACTCTCCTTGCCACAAAGGGGACCTGAGAAGGGGGCTCAACCGCTTAAGGGGGGGGAGGTGATTTCCACTCCTGGGAGGCCAAACCTGGGGAGACGAGAGGCCCCGGGGATTAGATGTTGGCACTGTCAGGGCCTGGGACACATTGCTGCCAACTGCCCGAGGGCGGCAGAGCACATGGACTGCGGGTTCGCACGCCGGTCCTCCTTTTTCGGCCAGCCGGTGTATGTTGCTGCTTCGCTGCTATCCACTGATACACCTCTGTTGTGTGCCATCTCTATTAATGGACACCCAGTTAAGGCATTGCTAGACTCGGGGAGCTTAGTGACCCTCGTGCACGAGTCCCTGGTGGCCGGTCGCGGCCCAGGCAAGCAAACCATCAGGATTGTGTGCATTCATGGGGACCAGCGAGAATATCCTACAACCTGTGTGACCTTGTCTACCCTCGGAAGGGAGATACAGCAGGTGGTTGGGGTGGGGCGACAAATCCCTTACGCTGCCATCCTAGGTAGGGATTGTCCCCTGTTTTGGTCTCTGTGGGAGGGACGGGGTGCAGAGCCGGTCCCCGTTGATCCTGAAGAGGGGCTACCAGCTATAGGGGTCACCAATAAGGAGGAAGAGTGTCAACCCGATAGCTTGTACCTAGAAGGGTTGGCTGGTGAGCCGGTGGCAGCCCCATCTGTTCCAGAACTAGAAGTATCCCGAGACACATTCGGGACCGCCCAGCTCCAGGATCCTACATTGTCACGGGCCAGAGAAGGGGTGACTGTCATCAATGGAGTGGCTCAGCACCCGGGAGCCGACTCGGAATTTCCCCACCTGGCCTGTAACCAGGACCTACTGTACCGGGTCGACAAAGTCCGGCAAGAGGTAATAGAACAGTTGGTGGTACCCCAGCCATACCGCCGCATGGTATTAGACCTAGCGCATACTCATGTGTTAGGAAGACATCTGGGGGTCCAGAAAACTCAGGAACGTATACTGCAGCGTTTCTATTGGCCGGGGATATATGAGGAAGTCAGGAGGTTTTGCCAGTCCTGTCCAGAGTGTCAGAAGACCAGCCCCCAGCCTCATTATCATAGTCCCCTGGTGCCCATGCCCATTATTGAAGTACCTTTTGAAAGGGTCGCAATGGACCTGGTAGGCCCCATTAACAAGTCAGCCAGAGGCCACCAACATATCCTGGTTATAGTAGACTACGCTACTCGCTACCCTGAGGCGATACCCCTGCGCCACACGTCAGCCAAGCTGATGGGGATGTTCTCCCGGGTGGGGATTCCAAAGGAGATATTGACGGACCAAAGGACCCCTTTCATGTCCAAAGTGATGAGGGAGCTCTGCAAAATATTAAATATTAAGCACTTGCGTACTTCCGTCTATCACCCCCAAACTGACGGGCTGGTGGAACGCTTTAATAAGACCCTAAAGTCCATGCTCAAGAGAGCGGTGGCAAAAGATGGAAAGGACTGGGACCTCTTGCTGCCCTATGTGTTATTTGCGGTGCGAGAAGTGCCCCAGGCGTCCACGGGGTTCTCACTGTTTGAGCTGTTATATGGTAGGCATCCCCGAGGCCTGCTGGATATCGCTAAAGAGGCATGGGAGCAACAGCCTACCCCTCACAAAAGCATAGTCGAGCACATCGAGAAGATGCAGGAACGGATAGGAACAGTTCTGCCCATAGTCCGTAAACATATGGAAGCGGCACAGCTGGCCCAGAGCCGCGTGTACAACCGGGCCGCCCAGGTAAGGACGTTTAACCCGGGCGACCGAGTGTTAGTACTAGTGCCCACCGTAGACAGCAAATTCCTGGCCAGGTGGCAAGGACCATATGAGATAAGAGAGAAGTTAGGCCCCGTGAATTACAGGGTATACCAGCCAGGAAGGCGGAAGCCTGAGCAGGTGTACCACGTTAATTTACTTAAAGCCTGGAAAGATAGAGAAAGTCTCCTTGGGGATGACCCGTGCTTTGTCTTGGCTGCAGAGAACGTCCCCGGCCCTACAGTGGTACCAGAGGACACCCCTGCAGTAAAGATAGGTAGCGGTTTGTCGACTAAGCAGACTCAAGAAGTGAAGGCGTTCATTAGCAGGAATAAAGACGTGTTCTCTGACCTTCCAGGACGTACCAATCTTGTCCAACATGACATTGTCACCGAGCCCCAGGAAAAGGTCCGTTTACGACCGCACCGGGTACCGGAGGCTCGGCGACAAGCCATTTCAGAGGAAGTAAAGTTTATGCTGAAGTTAGGGGTCATTGAGGAGTCTAGAAGCGAGTGGGTTAGCCCGATCGTTCTTATCCCAAAGCCCGACGGATCATTACGTTTTTGTAATGATTTCCGGAAACTAAACGAGATTTCAAAGTTTGACGCCTATCCCATGCCGCGAGTAGATGAGTTAATAGAGCGAATGGGTAAAGCCAGGTATTTCTCGGTGATAGATCTCACAAAAGGGTACTGGCAGGTACCTTTAACAGAGACGGCAAAAGAGAAGACCGACTTTGTCACACCGGAGGGGCTCTTCCATTATAGAGTGTTGCCCTTCGGGTTGCACGGTGCTCCAGCCACGTTTCAACGGCTGATGGATATCGTCCTCAGACCAAATCTCCGGTATGCCTCAGCATATTTAGATGGTATAATCATATTTAGCCAGGACTGGGAAAGTCACTTGTCGAAGGTTCAAGCAGTGATAGACTCGCTCAGGAAGGCAGGATTGACCGCCAACCCAAAAAAGTGCTCAGTGGGCCTGGAGGAAGCGTGGTATTTGGGTTATGTCACTGGACGCAGAGTCGTTAAGCCCCAAATAAATAAGATTGAGGCGATCCGAAATTGGCCTACACCCCTTACGACCAGGCAGCTGCGGTCATTTTTAGGAATGGTAGGGTATTATATGCGGTTCATCCCACATTTCGCCACTATAGCTGCCCCGTTGACAGGACTCCTGAAAGGTAGGAAGTCGGTAAGTGTTCGCTGGGATGAGCAGGCGGAAGAGGCGTTCTCCCGTTTGAAGTCTGCCCTATGTGGGTCCCCAGTTCTGGTGACGCCCGACTTCGGACAGGAGTTTATAGTCCAGACGGACTCCTCTGGAGTAGGCCTCGGGGCGGTACTCTCCCAGGAAATCAATGGTGAAGAACACCCCGTTGGTTTCCTGAGCCGCAAGCTCACCCCAGCGGAAACCCGGTACAGCGTGGTAGAAAGAGAATGCCTCGCCATCAAGTGGGCACTTGAATCTCTCAGGTATTACCTGTTGGGGAGAAGGTTCCGTCTGGTGACTGACCACTCCCCTCTCTGGTGGATGAGCCAGGCTAAGGAGGGGAGCGCTCGGGTTACCAGATGGTTCTTATCCCTCCAGAATTTTAAATTCAGGGTTGAGCACAGGGCAGGTCGTCTGCAAGGAAACGCTGATGCCCTGTCCCGGGTACACTGCTATATGTGTGTTCACCCTGATAGGATTGAACAGGGTCGTCAAGCCTTCAGGGGTGAACAAAGGGGGGGGGGGATATGTAAGAGAATGTCTGGAGTGGTAGTGGATGGAAGATACGTACCACCGGGGGTCGTGGCCCTGGTGGAGTAAGAGCAGGGTGGGTGTCTGTTCCCCATGGACCACCACGGGTGGACGGGTGTCAGTCTACACTGATCCTGGCAGGTTGGTTATCTCTGGCCTTAGTTGGGTAGGGAAGGAGTTAATCCTTCACTATGCTTGCTGGGTGTGGTCTGCCTGCTACACCCAGGGCTGTGAATATAGGTTTGATGCTCACTGACTGTGGGGCTGCTGATGAAGTGTGGTCTCCTGTCTCACTGTAGGAAGCTGTATGGGAGGCTGATCGCTCGGTCGGGCTGAGCGCTGTAGTCCGCTCGTCTACCAAGGACTGCCCAATTGCTGCAGGCTCAGCGAAGGACCAAAAGAAGGGATCCTGTGGCCGGAGCCAATCCCTTGTCCAGGCCGACACGTGGCCTGTCTAACTTGCATGAACTTGGACAAACCCACCCCATGACAAGGTGTAGTACTGACCACGGATGTGAGAGACTGTGTGAACAGGCACCAAGACACCTGCAGTGTTTGGGGATCCTTTGTGGGAGGTGGGGTTTACGGACATTGCTGTTGTGTGAATTGCACAGTTTTGATGTGATGCACTGGAGTGAATAAAAGAGCACGGTTTGGACACAAAGCCTGTCTCCTGAGCCTCTATACTGCCACCGCTACCATCTGCCTACCAGAGCAAACCCCCACAATATACATATATACACACACACACACACACACACATTAAAATTGTGACTTTGGGGTTTAATAAACTGTAAGCCAATCCAAATTATAACAAAGGCTTGAAATATCTCACCTTTTAAGTTGGATTATTGAAATAAATTAACTTTGCACGAAATTCTAATTCTTCGAGTTTCTAGTGTGTGTGTGTGTGTGTGTGTGTGTGTGTGTGTGTATGTATGTGTGTAAATTTGTATTGAGCTTAGGAGGAGGAGGCTGCTGCTGTTCTCTGAGCACACTAGCTGAGACAGTGCAGCGGTAAACCCTTCCCCTTCCCTGTTCCTGCTTTAATATTAGCCAGACATTCATTGGTGGCAGTGGTGCAGGCAGCTTCAGAGCCCGCTCATTTTACTGGGCTCTGCGGCGGTCGCGTCATAGGAGGGACTCTGGAGGGACTCTCCAGTGACACTGGCCACTGAACATGGTGGCGGGCTTCATGTTTTCTTGGTAAGGTTAGATGCCGATACCGATAACTTTGAAAATCATGAATATCGGCCGATAATATCGGTAAATCCGATAATCGGTTGATCCCTACTTTGAATTGGTCTCCTTCAGTGATGGATTCCCATTTAAACAGTTGTCTCATGATTAAATATTAAATTTCTGTGTTGGGTCCCTCAAACCATATGAGGTTTTCAGTGCGAACAATTAAATCATTAAATAACTGTTATGGTTCCCCCTTACTGTTTTTTTAATCTCAGAATGTTCACCTAGGGTGCTGAATTCTGGAGAGAGAAAGACGCTTCTATTAGGCTACTTTCACACTGGCATTTTGGCTTTCCGCTTCTGAGATCTGTTCAGGGCTCTCACAAGCGGTCCAAAACAGATTCATTTTTCCCTAATGCATTCTGAATGGAAAAGGATCCGCTCAGAATGCATTGGTTTGACTTCGTTCAGTCAGCATTCCACTCTGGAGGTGGACACCAAAATGCTGCTTGCAGCGCTTTTCTGTCCACAATGTAAGTCAATGGGGACGAATCTGTTTCCTCTGACACAAAAGAAAACGGATCCGTCCCCCATTCACTTTCAATGGTGTTCATGACGGATCCGTCATGGCTATAGAAGACACAGTCATGGCTATAGAAGACATAATACAACTGAATCCATTTATGACGGATGCATGCGGTTGTATTTTGGTAATGGAAGTGTTTTTGCAGATCCATGACTGATCCACAAAAAACACTAATGTGAATGTAGCCTTAGCTGGTCAATACAGTAACGGAAATCACTCCACTGGCTGTGTACAAGAGGATCCAGGCAGCCTGACTAAGCTACTGAATGCATATGACTACCAGCACTGGACAAGTTAATGTTCTGAGAGAGGATAAAAAAAAAAACACCACCAGGGAGCACCATACAAGTATGTAAGGGCAATATCTTTTTTTGCCCCATAACAAAAAAATCCAAGATTTATTGAAACAATGTAAAAGCTGACATGAAGCAGTGTTGGAGTACTTTCACACTAGCGTTGTTCGGATCTGGCAGCCTGCCGGATCCAGCAATCCGTATGCAAATAGAAAGATGTTTTTTCCGGATCAGTTAGACAGATCCGTCTCATCTGGAATAACGGGTCCAGTATTTAATTTTTTTTAAAGATCAAAAGCAAAAATAGCTCCTCCTATGTCCCGGAGCACGGAAAGACCGGAAAACCGGATACGGCAACGCGGCAGTTTCCGTAACACTTGGTACCGTATTCGGCATTCGTACATCCTTATAGAAATTAATGCCGGATCCGGCAAATGCGGTAGTGTTCCGGGATTTTGGCCATAAAAAAAATACCGCAGCAAGCTGTGGTATTTTGTCCGGTCAAATACCATACAAGGGACAGAACGGAAGACATCCTGATGCATACTGAACGGATTGCTTTCCATTCAGAATGCATTAGGACAAAATTGATGCATTTTTTTCTGGTTTTAAGACCCTTTACCGGATTTCAATACCAGAAAAGAATAACGTTAGTGTGAAAGTACTCTTAGTCATAGCTATCAGTGCAAAGTACAAGCCCACTGTTTTAAAAAGGTAGGAACCAATTGGCCGCACAAACCTGTCACTTACCAGTAGGAGGAGCTCCCGGCTGGTCACAGACAGCGCAGCAGGTAAGTATGATGCTTCTAATATTGCTAAGTTACCATGGCAACCAGGACTGCAGTAGCATCCTGGTTGCCATGGTTACAGATCGGAGCCCCAGCGATTAATCTGGGACTCCGATCGGAACTCTCCGCTGCCACCATTGATGGGGGAGGGGGGAAAGAGGGGGGAGGCCGCACACTGGCCACCAATGATATTAATACAATAGAGGGAGGGAGGGGGGGCCGCACACTGGCCACCAATGATAATACAATAGAGGAAGGGGGGGGGCACACTGGCCACCAATGATAATACAATAGAGGAAGGGAGGGGGGGGGCACACTGGCCACCAATGATATTCAAACTGGGGAGGGAGGGGGTTCTGCCCCCTGCTGCCTGGCAGCCCCTGATCTCTTACAGGGAGCTATGATACTCACAATTAACCCCTTCAGGTGCGGCATCTGAGGGGTTAATTGTGCGGATTGCAGCCCCCTGTAAGAGATTGGGTGCTGCCAGGCAACGGGGAAGTCATGTACACAGTTCGTAGTATATCCTAACTTGAAGCGTCCCCATCACCATGGGAACGCCTCTGTGTTAGAATATACTGTCGGATATGAGTTTTCACAATGTAACGCAAATCCGATGGTATATTCTAACATAGAGGTGTTACTATGGTGATGGGGACGCTTCAAGTTAAAATATACCATCGGGTTGGAGAAAACTCTGATCCGATGGTATAATAGGGACTCCTGACTTTACATTGAAAGTCAATGGGGGACGGATCCGTTTGCAATTGCACCATATTGTGTCAACGTCAAACGGATCCGTCCCCATTGAATTGCATTGTAAGTCAGGACGGATCTGTTTGGCTCCGCACGGCCAGGCGGACACCAAAACGACTTTTTCCTTCATGTCCGTGGATCCTCCAAAAATCAAGGAAGACCCACGGAAGGAAAAACGGACACGGAACTACGGAACCCTTTTTTTGCGGACCGCAAAAAAAAAAACGGTCGTGTGCATGAGGCCAAACCCGGACATCAGGGAGTATCATAAGTGCTTTGCCCGCAGCGTCCGTTTATTTTTGTTCACATGTTCACTAATGATCACACTGTGGTTTTACAGAAGCTGGTGCAGCAACCATTCAAGTGTTAGGCCCCTTTCACACGGGGCGAGTATTCCGCGCGGGTGCGATGCGTGAGGTGAACGCATTGCACCCGCACTGAATCCTGACCCATTCATTTCTATGGGGCTGTTCACATGAGCGGTGATTTTCACGCATCACTTATGCGTTGCGTGAAAATCGCAGCATGTTCTATATTCTGCGTTTTTCACGAAACGCAGGCCCCATAGAAATGAATGGGGTTGCGTGAAAATCCCAAGCATCCGCAAGCAAGTGCGGATGTGGTGCGATTTTCACGCATGGTTGCTAGGTGACAGTCTATTCACTGTATTATTTTCCCTTATAACATGGTTATAAGGGAAAATAGCATTCTGAATACAGAATGCATAGTACAATAGGGCTTTTTGTACTCGATTTTTCTGCGCGAGAAAAATCGAGACAATGTTTTGCACTCGCGCAGAAAAATCGCGCATTTTCCCGCAACGCACCCGCCTCTTATCCGGGCAAAAAACATGACGCCCATGTGAAAGAGGCCTAAGACTTCCTCTTCTTTTCCAGCAAGCAGGGATAGAGGTCAATGCTGGCTGAGAGCATCACCTACTGTGAGACAAGAACTAGTAAACTGGTTGTTGGAAAACACCATTTTATAAATTGCATTGTTAAAGGCACAAATTAAAATTCCATTTTAAACACCTTTTCTACCCAGAGTTGAATGAGTAATAGAACTAAAAATAAAAATGTTGTATGCAGTACAGCTTGAAAAACAATCTCCTCACAAATGTGGCTCTTCGGTTTATTTGATATTCTGATAGATGAGGATACCAGAGGTGGTACCATCAGGTCCCATACTGTATGCTCCATTGTGCTGTTAAACCTCAGAGTTCAATGAGCTATAAAAGTAAAAAAATAAAAAATCTAAATATTCTGGTTGAAATCTCCTGCAGGCAGTGCCCTGAGTTGAGATGGGTGCCTGCACAAATTAACTAGTGGCTTGATGAAGTCTGGACCAGACGGAGACGCAGTGGTTTGGTTTAGGGCTAAGGAGAGGAATCAGGCTCCATTCAGTGCTGAGGGGAGGAACTAGGCCCCATTTAGTGCTGAGAAACAACCATGCTGAGGGGAGAGGAGCTGGGCTCCATTCACTGCTGAGAGAAAGCCATGCTGAGGGGAGAGGAGCTGGGCTCTATTCACTGCTGAGAGAAAGCCATGCTGAGGGGAGGAGCTGGGCTCCATTCACTGCGGAGAGAAAGCCATGCTGAGGGGAGAGGAGCTGGGCTCCATTCAGTGTGGAAAGAAAGCCATGCTGAGGCTCCGATCAGTTACCATTGCAGCCAAGACTCTACTCAAGTCCTGTCTGCCTGCCATGGTCAATTATTCAGCAGCATACTTACATGCGCTGAGGCCGGCCGGCGCTCCTTCTTCTTGTAACTCACACGTCTGAGCGGCGCATTGCTTATGCTTATAGCAATGCGCCGCACAGACCTGTGAGTTACAAGAAGGAGCGCCTGCCGGCCACAGCGCATGTAAGTATATTGCTGCAGAGTAACTGGCCATGGCAGACAGGACTTCAGTAGCGTCCTGGTTGCCATGGTAACCGATCGGAGCCCCAGCTTTACACTGCTGGGACTCCGATCGGAACTGCCGCTGCCACCAATCATGGGGGGGCGCACTGCCCACCAATGATTTTAATACCGGGAAGAGGGGGGGCACACTTGAGACAAAAGATGTTTGCTTAACGCAGGCATCCTCAAACTGAGGCCCTCCAGCTGTTGCAAAACTACAACTCCCAGCATGCCCAAACAGCCTACAGGTATCAGACTACAGCAGGGCATTGTGGGAGTTGTAGTTTTACAACAGCTGGAGGGCCGCAGTTTGAGGATGCCTGACAAAGCATTTAGTTTAGATAACACGTCTCCTAAAGCATGTGGTGACAGACTGCCTACATCCGTATATGTGAATTTGTGGTGACAGACTGCCTATATTGTGTACTAAATAGTATTATATCGTCACTGGATCGTACAGTTTAGTGATCTGCTGGTCCATACTGTACCTCTGACTTTATATGAAGGCACACAGATCTACAGCTTACGTGTGGAGCTGATGTTTTTACCGCACAAACGCATCAAAAACCACAGATGACACTAAAAATACATGTGCGGAAGAACCTATGTGTGAACCGTCCTGTATGGAATTGGACATTTTCTATTCTTGCAAGTTTTTGTATTGAAGCTGATGTTGCTAAAACCATTTACTGTAGGAATAAAATATATTTCATTATTTAGTTTTCATTAAAAAAAAATTTGATACATTCCTTTTAGCTTTATTAGTGTCATGAAATTGCAATATTTCCTGTTTTCAACTTTTTGATATTTCAATATTAGGCCTCTTGCACACAAACATTTTTATTTATTTTTTCAGTTTTTTGCATACCGTATACGGAACCATTTATTTCAATGGATCCGCAAAAAAAAGGAAGTGGTGTTCTGAGTTGAAGTATTCTGGGAATGTATCTCCTTTTCAAATAAGTATTATTACTCCTGTCAGTGTTTCTAATATTTGTAGTTACACGGACTCCAACCTAAGGGTATATTCACACAGCACATGCATATATTGAAAATCTGCTTGGTGGGGAAAAAAAAGCATTTATTCTTGGCATGTATTCTGCATGAAAATTGAAATTGATTTTAGGGCTCATGCAACCCTGTATTTTTCAGTCCGCAAACACGGATCCGTTAAAAAAAAAAAAAAAAAAAAAAAAAAAAGGGTGACATCTGTGTTGGAGCCTTTTTTTTTTTTTGCGTATCCATTGTAACAATTCCTGTCCTTATTCGCAAAACGGACAAGGATAGGATATGTTCTATTTTTTTGTGGAACAGACATGCGGACATACAGAAACTAAATACACACTTAGTAATTTTTTATTTATTTTTTTGCGGACCCATTGAAATGAATGATTTCGTTTACAGACCTGTAAGAAAAAAAAGGAATGGAAACGGGAAAAAAAAAACATTTGTGCGCATGAACTCTTAATGGGTGGCCCGAAAAAACTTGCAAAAAAAGGTCCATTCGTTATAGAGCCCCAAAACATGGGAGTATACCCTGGGGGTATATTCACACTGTGAAAATCGTAATGTTTCCGCTGCCAAAAACTAACAAGATAGCAAGCTGCGTTAGTCCTTCCCCACTTACTTCAATAGGGAATTCAGCTAAAATCTGCTTAATAGAAGTAACCTGCCTCTTCTATAGTGAATTTGATATCTGCTGCTGAAAAAAAAAATATATTATATTCTAACGTATTATGAAAAAGGTATATTTTTATATATATATACAGTAATTATGTATTATACATGTAGTGTTTTATTTGTGCTATTTATTATAGTACCATTTTATTTCACATAACATTTTTAGTAATTGCCCCCGAACATACAGACTGTGTGGTTGAGCTACTAATACTCCTGTGGCCACTAGCTCCAGTTTATAGCTAAGAGTCATCAACAGCCTGAATTGAAGAGAAAGCATTGCTGGGATTGGTTGGCAGTTGTGCCTCGGATCCAGGTGGCAAGCACTGACGGCTCCGTGTCACATGGCAGCTGTAATTGCCTGCTTCTCTAGTTGTCTGGCCTGCTTATCCATAGCACTGACTGCAGGCTTCCCGCTGTTACCAAGAATGTCACCTATGAAGCACTAACAGAATTACAGCAATGGCATCTTCATTTTACAGCCCCCTCACTCCCTACACTTTGAGCTGTCTGACACTTTTTGGCTGAGGAGGTGCATAGTCAGTTGCCAAGAGACCTTAGTCAGGTGGTTGAAGATGCATGAGATTCATTTAAGAAGCAAGAGAGAAGCTCAGCTGGCACACGGCGCAAGCAGCATCCAGTTGTGCCCCGCTAATTATCATAATCCGAGGGTATCTGCTTCATACATGAGAATCGAAGAAGAGCTGAACTGTTAGCAGCCTCTCAAGAGTCAGAGCTGCCTAAATGGCCCTTGGTGCTAAAGTAAAGACCATGCCGCTGGCAGCAGCTGTTTTCAGGATGGCATTTCTCATCTCGATGGTGCCGTGCAGTTTCAGACACAACATGGATCACGTACTGTTCAAGCCGCAGCTCTCGGTTCACCACATGCCAGCCTTTCTGATTTGGTTGAATATAGTTTATCGCTATTTTTAACAGCTGCCTGATTGCTGTGTAATTTTATTCAGAGATTTCAGGCAAAGGGGGACGCTGCAGGCACCTCAAGATGCAGTTCAGGTAATTGAATAGGTGGCAGAGCTATCAGAAGTTAGTAATACACTGTGTCACTTGTAGTTTCCAATCATTTTATATAATGTAATCACAATCTTAGTAAATTAGTTTTATTTTTGAAAATGTTAACATGATGCACATTATACATAGGGATTGATATTAACCCACCATGCAGAGAAAGTAGATCAGCTGCGTAGATTCTTTAAAAATAGGCTTTAAGATTTATCCATTAAAGGTAACCTGTCGCCTCCTAAATGCATGTAAACCCGCCCACAGTGTGATACTAATCATACTTTTCATCCTGCAGTCCGATGCTGCATAAGGTCAGAAAACAATCTTTTATCCTCAGTCTGTAGTAATTTGCATGTCAGGGCATGGGGTCGCACAGTAAAATAGAGGGCACCACTCATGAGCGAGACTTTGGAAAGCGAAGCCGAATTGTGCGCTGTCACTCAAAGGCAAGAGGGAGCGTGGCTACCTTGACTTGAAGCAAGGAGGTCGCTGCCCCCTTAAATTCAATCTGACATGTAAAATGGCGCGGACGGAGGATAAAAGATCGTTTTCTGACCTTATGCAGCATCGGACTGCAGGATGAAAAGTATGATTATCACACTGCGGGCTACCCTGAGGTACTGCTGGCGGGTTTACATGAATTTAGGAGGTGACGGGTTCCCTTTAAAGAGAAGTGTCTGTAACCAGAGTAATGCGGTCATAGATACTCAGACACCCGTCGCTTTATCTGCACTCAACGATAAGCTTGTTTTTACAAAGAATTCCAAGAAGTCAGTATGGCAAAGCAATGATAAAGCAGCCTCATGAGATCGCAGGAGGTTATGAGCGCCCTGCAGTCCGGGGGGCTCTTCTGTCTTTTAGTCTAACACTTGATTATATTTTTTATTTCTCTTATTTAGTGGTCATATTCTGCAGCTTTTTACTGACATCATCATCGCTTCCTGTTCCCAGTGGAACTCACAATCTAGATTTTCTCTCACTACGTTTTTGGAGTGTGGGAGGAAACCGGAGTAGCCGGAGAAAACCCACACAAACATGGAGAAGATTCAGATTTCATTCCCCCAGCTCTGCCATGCACCAGGGCTAACCACTGGGCCACCATGGCCCTTGACTTCCATTATAAAATGAACAGATTCTTTAAAGGGTTATTGTAGCCAGAACATATGTGATGAGTGTTAGAGCTGTAGAAGTTTGAGGACAGGGACCCACACATATTGCTAAAACTGAGAGCCCCACCTCTCCTGTTTCTCCCCAGGTGCATTCCGCGGTGATCTAGTATGTGTTCTTCTGCTCCATACAAGCTCTATGGGAATGACACAGGCAGCTTAGCTGTTAGCTGGCTGGAAATACAGATCCAGATCACATTGCATTGGGGTTTAGTATCAAAGTTTCTTCTTTTTTTTATGGCAAGAATGGCATTCATATTCTTGGTATCTAGAATTAGTTTGGAAATCCAGACAGAGCCCTTCAAAGTGAACATTTGGATTGTGGTAAACATCAGTAGATCCGTGCTAGTCATCATTATCATCATATCTGGAATATTGCAGCCATTGGTTGGGCATGGGATGTGTTCTAAGGACAAAATAATTAGTTAAAACATTACTTACAGTACAGACCAAAAGTTTGGACACACCTTCTCATTCAAAGAGTTTTCTTTATTTTCAGGACTATGAAAATTGTAGATTCACACTGAAGGCATCATAATTATGAATTAACACATGTGGAATTATATACATAACAAAAAAGTGTGAAACAACTGAAAATATGTCATATTCCAGGTTCTTCAAAGTAGCCACCTTTTGCTTTGATTACTGCTTTGCACACTCTTGGCATTCTCTTGATGAGCTTCAAGAGGTAGTCACCTGAAATGGTTTTCACTTCACAGGTGTGCCCTGTCAGGTTTAATAAGTGGGATTTCTTGCCTTATAAATGGGGTTGGGACCATCAGTTGCGCTGTGGAGAAGTCAGGTGGATACACAGCTGATAGTCCTACTAAATAGACTGTTAGAATTTGTATTGTGGCAAGAAAAAAGCAGCCAAGTAAAGAAAAACGAGTTGCCATCAGTACTTTAAGAAATGAAGGTCAGTCAGTCCGTAAAATTGGGAAAACTTTGAAAGTGTCCCCAAGTGCAGTCGCAAAAAACATCAAGCGCTACAAAGAAACTGTCTCACATGCGGACCGCCCCAGGAAAGGAAGACCAAGAATCACCTCTGCTGCGGAGGATAAGTTAATCCGAGTCACCAGCCTCAGAAATCGCAGGTTAACAGCAGCTTAGATTAGAGACCAGGTCAATGCCACACAGAGTTCTAGCAGCAGACACATCTCTAGAACAACTGTTAAGAGGAGACTGTTTGAATCAGGCCTTCATGGTAGAATATCTGCTAGGAAACCACTGCTAAGGACAGACAACAAGCAGAAGAGACTTGTTTGGGCTAAAGAACACAAGGAATGGACATTCGACCAGTGGAAATCTGTGCTTTGGTCTGATGAGTCCAAATTTGAGATCTTTAGTTCCAACCACCGTGTCTTTGTGCGACGCAGAAAAGGTGAACGGATGGACTCTACATGCCTGGTTCCCACCGTGAAGCATGGAGGAGGTGTGATGGTGTGGGGGTGCTTTGCTGGTGACACTGTTGGGGATTTATTCAAAATTTAAGCATACTGAACCAGGATAGCTACCACAGCATCTTGCAGCGGCATGCTACTCCATCCGGTTTGCGTTTAGTTGGACCATCATTTATTTTTCAACAGGAAAATGACCCCAAACACACCTCCAGGCTGTGTAAGGGCTATTTGACCATTAAGCAGAGTGATGGGGTGCTGCGCCAGATGACCTGGCCTCCACAGTCACCGGACCTGAACCCAATCGAGATGGTTTGGGGCGAGCTGGACCGCAGAGTGAAGGCAAAAGGGCCAACAAGTGCTAAGCATCTCTGGGAACTCCTTCAAGACTGTTGGAAGACCATTTCAGGTGACTACCTATTGAAGCTCATCAAGAGAATGCCAAGAGTGTGCAAAGCAGTAATCAAAGCAAAAGGTGGCTACTTTGAGGAACCTAGAATATGACATATTTTCAGTTGTTTCACACTTTTTTGTTATGTATATAATTTTGCATGTGTTAATTCATAGTTTTAATGCCTGCAGTGTGAATCTACAATTTTCATAGTCATGAAAATAAAGAAAACTCTTTGAATGAGAAGGTGTGTCCAAACTTTTGGTCTGTACTGTATGTTTTATGGTCTTGAATTAGGTATGTGGGCTAAGCAATTTTGTTGTTAGAGGGCATCTGTCAGCAGATTTGTCCCTATGAAATGGCTGACCTGTTACATGTGCACTTGGCAGCTGAAGGCATCTGTGTTGGTCTCATGTACATATGTGACCACATACTAACATAGTAGTAACATAGTAGTAACATAGTACATAAGGCCGAAAAAAGACATTTGTCCATCCAGTTCGGCCTGTTATCCCGCAAGTTGATCCAGAGGAAGACCCCTCTCTAGTAGCTATAGCCTGTAATATTATTAAGCTCCAGAAATACGTCCATGGCCCTCTTGAATTCCTTTATTGTACTCACCATCACCACCTCCTCAGGCAGAGAGTTCCATATTATCACTGCTCTTACCGTAAAGAATCCTTTTCTATGTTTGTGTACAAACCTTCTTTCCTCCAGGCGCAGAGGATGTCCCCTCGTCACAGTCACAGTCCTGGGGATAAATAGCTTATGGGATAGATCTCTGTACTGACCCTTGATATATTTATACATATTAATTAGATCTCCCCTCAGTCGTCTTTTTTCTAAAGTGAATAACTCTAATTTTGATAATCTTTCAGGGTACTGTAGTTGCCCCATTCCAGTTATTACTTTAGTTGCCCTCCTCTGGACCTTCTCCAGCTCTGCTATGTCTGCCTTGTTTACAGGAGCCCAGAACTGTACACAGTACTCCATGTGTGGTCTGACTAGCGATTTGTAAAGTGGTAGGACTATGTTCTTATCACGGGAATCTATGCCCCTTCTGATGCAACCCATTATCTTGTTGGCCTTGGCAGCAGCTGCCTGACACTGGTTTTTGCAGCTTAGTTTGCTGTTTATTAAAATTCCTAGATCCTTTTCCATGTCAGTGTTACCGAGTGTTTTACCATTTAGTATGTACGGTTGACTTGCATTTTTCCTTCCCATGTGCATAACTTTACATTTATCAGTGTTAAACCTCATCTGCCACTTATCTGCCCAAGCCTCCAGTCTATCCAGATCCCTCTGTAGTAGTATACTGTCCTCATCAGTGTAAATTACTTTACACAGTTTAGTGTCATCTGCGAAAATTGATACTTTACTATGCAAGCCTTCTACAAGATCATTAATAAATATATTGAAGAGAATAGGGCCCAATACTGACCCCTGAGGTACACCCCACTAGTGACAGTGACCCAATCTGAGTGTGTACCGTTAATAACCACCCTCTGTTTTCTATCACTGAGCCAGTTACTTACCCACATACAGATGTTTTCTCCCAGTCCGAGCATTCTCATTTTATATACTAACCTTTTATGTGGTACAGTGTCAAATGCTTTGGAGAAGTCCAGATATACGACATCCATTGATTCGCCGCTGTCAAGTCTAGAACTTACCTCCTCATAGAACCTGATTAAATTAGTCTGACATGACCGATCCCTCACGAAGCCATGCTGATATGGCGTTATTTGCTTATTTCTGTTGAGATGCTCTAATATAGCATCTCTCAGAAAACCTTCAAACAGTTTACCCACAACAGATGTTAATCTTACCGGCCTATAGTTTCCAGGGTCGGTTTTTGGCCCCTTTTTGAATATTGGCACCACATATGCCATGCGCCAATCCTGTGGGACATTCCCTGTCAGTATAGAGTCTGCAAATATCAGAAATAAGACATTACTTAATTCCTTTAGGATACGGGGGTGTATGTCATCCGGTCCTGGCGATTTGTCTATTTTAATCTTTTTAAGTCGCTGATGTACTTCTTCCTGGGTCAGACAGGACACTTTTAATGGGGAATTTATTTTTGCATTCTGCATGTCATCTGACAATTTATTTTCCTCAGTGAAAAAAAATGCTGAGAAAAATGAGGTTTGAATATATTCAAATGAGATCCCCATTCATTGTTCCAATTGTTTTGCTAGATTTATTTCAATCTGTTAGCTTAGGGGGGGGGGGGGGGGGGGTGTCATTTCTGCTGCAGCTGGTGGCAGTTGAAGGATTGAACTGAGCATGTGCTTCCGTCTCAGTTAGCAGGACAGGGAAATTAGAAGAGCAAACAGCAGGTGGCGCTATACAGATAGATTTCATTGTTGATTGCAAAAGTACTCAGATCCAGGTGCAGGTTTGTAAACTGTAAAATATTTAAGAAAAGCTTTGTTATTGCAGTTGAACCATCTTGAAATGATACAAAACGCTACTTCTTGTAAAGAATATGTATGTTCACATGTTGTGGATTCTCCAAGATTTGTGGGCAGAACATCTGCAGAAAGAGTCTCGGCAAATAAGAATAAGAGTACCGCAAATGATGAATTGACCTTTGCTGCATTTTTTTTTTTTTTCTGCAGAATGTTAATTAATTTTCATTCTGGGTTGGCATCCACATATAAATCATGCAGATTTTTTTTCTGAAATTATTTCCTGTGTGGATGGTCCCTGATGCCTGAAGTCCAGTTTGTATATAATATGCCTTAGGCCTCATGCACATCACTGTAGCAGGTCTGTGCCTGTATTGCAGCCCGCAAACAGTGTGTTCGCAATATACGGGCATCGGCCGTGTGAGAACCGTATCACTGGTCCACATTCTGGAAGATATGATGCGGAACGGAGGCATGGATCGGAAGCACTACTGAGTGCACTATTTTGCCGGGCGGACAGTCTGATGCAGAACACAATCCCCATTCAAGTGAATGAGTCTGCGTCCACAGACGGCAGGCACACAGTGTGCATGAGGAGTGGACTTTAACTGTAAACTTGATGCTATTTATTTTGAAACCTTAATTGTAATGTTGTTTCTTTATTTTATAGCTGGCCATCTTATGAATTTGACCCAAGCCAGATCCGCCTGATTGTGTATCAAGACTGCGAGAAGCGAGGAAGAAATGTTTTGTTTGACTCGAGTGCTAAACGCAAGACTGAGGACCTGTCTGTGTCGGTGAGCTACTTGTCTCTATAATATGATATTAGTGAACGCGTCATTGCAGCAGAGGAGTTCTTCTGGTTTCTTACCGTTACATGCCTGTCTGGGTGCAGTTATTTGAGTGAGATTTATACACCTCACATTTTCCCTAGAGGAAGAGAATGAGTGGCTTTAATGGATGTTTACAATTGCAAGAAGCACTGAGCAAATAGTAAAGCATAATAACGTGTTAACCACACTGTTTGTCTTATATTGTTAGTAGATGACAATATTGACTGCTGCTATGTTCTCACCTGCTTTACGGCGAGGGGAGGGGTCCATTGGGGTTTCTATGACCTTTTACGACAAGAATAGCACAGCATGCAATTTTGTTCTTGATAGGGAGGGAATCTGTCAGCAGTTTGTAAACAGTCAGCAGCAAGAGGACCGGACCAGCGCTTCAGAGATGGTGTAATTATGATAATTTTTTACTGCAGTAGCCTAACGTAAAAAAAATATAAAAATATGTTGCACAACCCCTTTAACCGCCTCTGGACCGCCTAACGCAGATGTGCGGTCCGGAGGCGGCAGCGCTGCGCACAACGACGCATATACGCGTCATCTCGCGAGACGCGAGATGACGCGCTATGCGGCCCGCGCATGCGCAGTTCGGGCCGACATTTCGATCGCGGCTGGCAAGCTGATGATTTTCAAAAAATCCAATCAGAGAGCCAGATAACAGATCATATTTGTAAATATGATCTGTTATATGGCTGCCTGCTCCTCTGCTGGTTCTTTTCGTCGGTTGGATCCAGCAGAGGAGCAGGCTACACAGGGAGTACACCAACACTACACTCTTAGCCCCAGATCACCCCCCTGAACCCCAATTAACCCTTTGATCACCCCTTTGTCAATCACTAGTGAAAGGAAAAAAGTGATCAGTGTAAACTGTCACTTTTTTTTTTTTTTCACTGGTATTGACCGTTAGGTTTTAGGTATAGTTTAGGCCCCTTGGTTAGGTAGTTTGCGATCAGTTAGCGCCCAGCCCACCGCACCGCAGTTCGTTATTCGCTGACCCAGTCGGATGAGGAATGGGAACCCTCATCTGATGAATCCAGCGGGTCAGAATACGAACCTGTAGAAAGCAGTGGCTCTCTGACCCAAAGTTTCGGGCGTGGAGGCTGAGGTCCCTGATAGCACCAGGCGGATGAGGAATGGGAACCCTCATCTGATGAATCCAGCGGGTCAGAATACGAACCTGTAGAAAGCAGTGGCTCTCTGACCCAAAGTTCGGGCGAGGAGGCTGAGGTCCCTGATAGCACCAGGCGTACCCGGCCCCGTGTCGCTAGACCACAGGTTGCGCAGGATCCGCTTCAAGAGCAGCAGAGTGGGGATGGTGCTGTCGGATTACGTGGTGAGGCATACACCAGCAGCCCAGCCCTCCCTGGACCTAGTACCAGCACTGCCGTACAACCTGGTGAAGTAGCGAGCACCAGAAGGGCAGTTGAAGCTGGTACGGTGGCACGTGCAGTAGTGACCCCGTCGCAGCCACCGCAAAGACGTGCCCGTAGAGCCCCTAGAATCCCTAAAGTGCTGGCAAACCCTGATTGGCAGTCCCCAACTTCAACCGCACCTGTAGTTTTCCCTTTCACTGCCCAGTCTGAAGTTCGGGTTGAGACAGCTCAGATCGGTTCGGCCCTGGGATTTTTTTGAGCTGTTCTCGACTGCGGAGCTCTTAGACATAGTTGTGGCCGAAACAAACAGGTATGCCACACAATTTATAACCGCTAACCCGGGAAGCTTTTATGCCCAGCCTTTCCGGTGGAAACCAGTCCAAGTTTCCGAAATTAAAACTTTTCTGGGCCTCCTCCTCAACATGGGTCTAACTAAAAAGCATGAATTGCGGTCATATTGGTCCACAAACCCAATTCATCACATGCCCATGTTCTCTGCTGCTATGTCCAGGGCACGTTTTGAGGCCATCCTGCGTTTCCTGCACTTTAGTGACAACACCGCCTCCCGTCCCAGAGGCCACCCTGCTTTTGACCGGCTCCACAAAATTCGGCCCCTCATAGACCATTTCAACCAGAAATTTGCAGATTTGTATACCCCAGAGCAAAACATCTGCGTAGACGAGTCCCTGATACATTTTACCGGGCGCCTTGGCTTCAAACAATACATCCCAAGCAAGCGCGCCCGGTATGGGGTCAAATTGTATAAGCTCTGTGAAAGGGTGTCACCCTTATTCGGCAAGGGGTACCATCTTTATGTGGACAATTTTTACACAAGTGTGGCCCTCTTTAGGCATTTGTTTCTAGAACGGATTGGCGCCTGTGGTACTAGTCGCGCTGGCTTCCCCCAACGGCTCATTACCACCCGTCTTGCAAGGGGGCAGAGGGCCGCACTGTGTAACGAAGAACTGCTCGCGGTGAAATGGAGAGACAAGCGTGACGTTTACATGCTCTCCTCCATTCACGCAGACACGACAATACAAATTGAGCGAGCAACCCATGTCATCTCAGTCCACGACTATAATTTGCTCATGGGAGGGGTGGACTTCAATGACCAGATGTTGTCTCCGTATTTAGTTTCCCGCAGAACCAGACGCTGGTATAAGAAGGTGTCTGTATATTTAATTCAATTGGCTCTGTATAATAGTTTTGTTCTCTACAGTAAGGCTGGGAGAACTGGATCCTTCCTCAAATTTCAGGAAGAGATCATCGAGAACCTCCTGTACCCAGGAGGTTCCGTGGCCCCATCCACCAGTGTAGTTAGCCGTCTACACGAGCGACATTTCCCCAATGTCGTTCCTGGTACCTCAACCCAACTGTCACCCCGAAAAAGATGTCGTGTCTGTAGCAGGAGTGGAATAAGGCGTGACACCCGCTATTTCTGTCCTGACTGTCCTGACCACCCTGCCCTATGCTTTGGAGAGTGTTTCCGGAAGTACCACTCACAGGTACACTATTAGCATAGGGATCATCTCACCAGGACAGGCACACAGGGCTATTAGGGCCCATTTACTCACACAGCTGCTGCAAACGTCTCCTTTCACCTGGGACAAAGTGCATAACGCACTTCGCCACATCTTTGGGCGATTTGCGCTTTGCACATTGACCCATGGGGAAGGAGAGGTTTGTTCTATAAAGGTTAAAAAAAAATAAAAAAAAAAACACCAGTAAGCAAAAAGGTTAATGTTCAGTTAAAAAAGTTAAAGTTTATATATTCTGTTCCAAAGTTAATAAAATTATTGCGTTGCGGCCTGGTTTTTTCTTTTTACCTTCCAGGTGGACCAACCGATCGATTAGCTGCAGCACTGATGTGCATTCTGAGAGAAGCATTGCGCTGCTGTCAGATTACACGCAAGTCGGTGTATGCGGCGCTGCAAGACGAGATTTCTACTCTGCAGTAACAGATATGTTTGCCAAGGCATACGAGCTGAGGAGGAGGCGGCGTTCCTATGCTTTGGCAAACACTTTGTATATATAATTAAAATAAAAAATCCCGGCAATGATTTATTCATCCACATCGATTGATGTGAATGGAGAAATCTGGTTTGCCAGGGCATACGAGCTAAGTGGGTATGGATGTAGGGCGGAGCTCCTATGTCCTGGCAGACGCCTTTCCCCTCCTTTTTTTTTTTTTGGCAGAGATTTTTTCATCCACATTGATCGATGCGAATGAAGAAATCTGTGCCGTTCATTTTTTTCTTTCAGCCCAGAGGCTGAACGGAAAAAAAAATCTCATTACCTGTATGCACAATATAAGGAGAATAGCAGAAACTCCTAATGCTGGCCATACATGTAATGATTGCGGAGACCCTCAAATGCCAGGGCAGTACAAACACCCCACAACTGACCCCATTTTGGAAAGAAGGCACCCCAATGTATTTGCTGAGGGGCATATTGAGTCCATGAAAGATTTAAATTTTTGTCCTAAGTTAGCGGAAAGTGAGATTTTGTGAGAAAAAAATAAATAAAAAATTTCCGCTAACTTATGCGGAAAAAAAAATATCTATGAACTTGCCAGGCCCCTCATTGGATACCTTGGGGTGTCTTCTTTCCAAAGTGGGGTCACATGTGGGGTATTTATACTGCCCTGGCTTTTTAGGGGCCCAAAAGCATGAGAAGAAGTCTGGGATCCAAATGTCTAAAAATGCCCTCCTAAAAGGAATTTGGGCACCTTTGCGCATCTAGGCTGCAAAAAAGTGTCACACATCTGGTATCACCGTACTCGGGAGAAGTTGGGGAATGTGTTTTGGGGTGTCATTTTACATATACCCATGCTGGGTCTTGGTCAAATGCCAACTTTGTATAAAAAAAATGGGAAAAGTTGTCTTTTGCCAAGATATTTCTCTCACCCAGCATGGGTATATGTAAAATGACACCCCAAAACACATTCCCCAACTTCTCCTGAGTACGGCGACACCAGATGTGTGACACTTTTTTGCTGCCAAGGTGGGCAAAGGGGCACATATTCCAAAGTGCACCTTTCGGATTTCACCGGTCATTTTTTACACATTTTGATTGCAAAGTACTTCTCACATATATGGGCCCCTAAATTGCCAGGGCAGTATAACTATGGCAAGTTCCTAGAATTTTTAATTTTTTGTCGCAAGTTAGTGGAATATGAGACTTTGTAAGGAAAAAAGAGAAAAAGAAAATCATCATTTTTCGCTAACTTGTGACAAAAAAAAAAATTCGAGGAACTCGCCGTGCCCCTCACGGAATACCTTGGGGTGTCTTCTTTCCAAAATGGGGTCACTTGTGGCGTAGTTATACTGCCCTGGCAATTTAGGGGCCCATATGTGTGAGAAGTACCTTGCAATCAAAATGTGTAAAAAATGGCCTGCAAAATCCGAAAGGTGCACTTTGGAATATGTGCCCCTTTGCCCACCTTGGCAGCAAAAAAGTGTGACACATCTGGTATCGCCGTACTCAGGAGAAGTTGGGGAATGTGTTTTGGGGTGTCATTTTACATATACCCATGCTGGGTGAGAAAAATATCTTGGTCAAATGCCAACTTTGTATAAAAAAATGGGAAAAGTTGTCTTTTGCCAAGATATTTCTCTCACCCAGCATGGGTATATGTAAAATGACACCCCAAAACACATTCCCCAACTTCTCCTGAGTACGGCGATACCAGATGTGTCACACTTTTTTGCAGCCAAGGTGGGCAAAGGGGCACATATTCCAAAGTGCACCTTTCGGATTTCACCGGTCATTTTTTACACATTTTGATTGCAAAGTACTTCTCACACATATGGGCCCCTAAATTGCCAGGGCAGTATAACTACGCCACGAGTGACCCCATTTTGGAAAGAAGACACCCCAAGGTATTCTGTGAGGGGCATGGTGAGTTCCTAGAATTTTAAATTTTTTGTCGCAAGTTAGTGGAATATGAGACTTTGTAAGAAAAAAATAAAATCATCATCATTTTCCGCTAACTTGTGACAAAAAAAAAATAGTTCTATGAACTCACTATGCCCATCAGCGAATACCTTAGGGTGTCTACTTTCCGAAATGGGGCCATTGGTGGGTTTTTTCTACTGTTTGGGCATTGTAGAACCTCAGGAATCATGACAGGTGCTCAGAAAGTCAGAGCTGTTTCAAAAAGCGGAAATTCACATTTTTGTACCATAGTGTGTAAACGCTATAACTTTTACCCAAACCATTTTTTTTTTTTTGCCCAAACATTTTTTTTTTATCAAAGACATGTAGAAGAATAAATTTGGCGAAAAATTCATATATGGATGTCGTTTTTTTTGCAAAATTTTACAGCTGAAAGTGAAAAATGTCATTTTTTTGCTAAAAAATCGTTAAATTTCGATTAATAACAAAAAAAGTAAAAATGTCAGCAGCAATGAAATACCACCAAATGAAAGCTCTATTAGTGAGAAGAAAAGGAGGTAAAATTCATTTGGGTGGTAAGTTGCATGACCGAGCGATAAACGGTGAAAGTAGTGTAGTGCCGAAGTGTAAAAAGTGCTCTGGTCATGAAAGGGGTTTCAGCTAGCGGGGTTGAAGTGGTTAAAGGGCATCTGTCATCAGATTTGTACCTAATTAAACTGGCAAACCTGTTACATGAGAACTTGGCAGCTGAAGGCATTGGTGTTGGTCCCATGTACATATATGCCTGCATTGCTGAGAAAAATGTTTTAATATATGCAAATGAGCCTCTAGGAGCAACGGGGGTGTTGCTGTTACACTTAGAGGCTCTGCTCTTTCTGCAACTACCACGTCCTCTGCACTTTGATTGGCAGGGCCAGGCATGATGACAAGGCCAAGCAGTGTATTAGTCAATCAATGTGCAGAGGGTGTGGTAGTTGCAGAGAGAGCAAGTTATGTTTGTCCTTTTCTCCTCCTGCCTAGCACTCTCAGCTATTTTATATGGTCATGGGGTTGCATACCAGAGAATAAACTGTGTAGTAAGACATCCTGGTCTTCCTAGGATGCTCCATGTACAGGCACCGCATTACCTTAGGGAATAAATCAGCATTTCCATTTGGCTATGTTTCCTGTTGACATACCTTCACAGGGCATGTACAAAAGGAGCCTGAGGACCTTGTAGTCTTCTCTGATATCAATTTTATAGATATGGGGCATTTGTATTTATTGTTTTAAAGTATTTTATACAAGATGTATGATAAAAAGGCACATCAGGGTGAAAGTTCGGTTCATGCAAAGCAAATCCACCCCATAGAGTAGTGGAAGCAGAAACAATATGGAGGAAGGAGGGTGGAGCTAACCCTTTATAAAGAGTAAAGATCCGCTTACCCAGTAGGCCACTGAGGAAGGGGCTTGAGACCCCGAAACGCATCTGGCGGTGTCTAGAGTAAGCGTTGATCTACACACGAGCAAAGAAAAAGCGAGAAAGCCGGCAAAGAAAAGAAAGTCACGTAACTAAAAGTACAGAGTGGATGCTGACGCACAAGTTACACGTCACACGAGCTTGCATCCGGTCCCCTTGGAAACCAGGTCACGTGGGACGCCGCGTACAGGCAGCAGCACACCACGTGGGACGCTGCGGGTGTGCGGCCTCCTGGAATAACGCTACAACAGCGGTGAAGGGTAAGACCGGGCTCGGTTTGGAGCACTTTACCTCATAACAGCATTTTCAAGTTCTTGACTGTCAGCTCCTAAGTGTGGGCATGAGATTGAGAGGGCACTGGAACAAACAGTAGATGTGAATATATACATCTGCCCCACTTACTTGCGGGACACTATTACCTCTAGCTTGAAGTTGCCGGACTTTAGCTATCAATTGTTTGGTTAGCATTGCTGATTGTGGACACTAGTATATATTGCTTTACAGAGCCATCCTGCGAATTGAGTGTGCATTTTAATTGATTGGAACATATTCAATGATGTACCACATTTTATGTATGTTTTAGGGGCGTAATCTTAATTTAAATTTTATTAAATTGTATTATTATCATCCCTCAGAGTGTTGTCATTTGAAGTGTGCCCCCCCACACCTGTTTTTTTCTAGACAATTCTTTACATTTGGTCCTAAGGGTGGGACCAGGGGGTGTGCACCTTATCCGTATAGGAAGAGGGTGAGCCACCGCTGCCGTTTGATTTTCACTTTCTTTATACTATACCTCTACAAGTGGAAATGGTGCAAAAGTGCATAATCCCTGCAATGGATTCCATTAGCATTGAACCAGGCTGCTACTTGGCAGTTTTTTGCCGAGTACAAGCAATTTTTTTAAAATAAGCAATTCTAGTTATTACAGTGTTCGGACCATGGCAGCAGTACTATCCCATGACAACAGATAGCACACCACCTCATAAAGACTTGATCTGAAGCTTCTGGCCCCACGTAAAATAGTCCTGTCTAGTCTCACCACTGATGGTATTGGTCAGCTGCTTCCTGGACTTTTTCTCTGGGGATCTAGCCCAAATCATTTTTGTGTAGGTTATTATATAACTCCAATTGGGTATTTATTTTTTTCTTACTTTCTTTTGCTATTTGTGGCAGCAGCGTAACTAGAAATTATTGGGCCCGCAGCAAATTTTTGAATGCCCCCCTTCTCCCCCAGAAACTTCTTTGCAACCCTCATTCCTGTGACAAATCAAATGAGGCCCAACATACTAATTACTGCTTCACATTTGCACCATCTGAACAAGTCCCTAACCCAGAGAAATTGGGGGCCATTTATCAAGCCCTATATGCAACAATTGTAGCCAGCCTGTAGCTGGTGTATACTTCACTTTCTGCCGCAGGGGAGAGATGCGCCTGATTTGTCAAGAGACCTCTGCCTCTTAATAACAAATCAGGCACATCTCTTGCCAGTCTTGATATATCTCCCCCGATGTCTTTTTTGACTGCTTTAATAAAGAATTGGGATGCTCACATACTACCATACTGTAAAAACCAGGTAGTCAGTCATATTGGTGTCAGTGAGAACTACAGTCAATTCTGCACATATCGGGCCCAGTCAGAAGCCAAGATATATTAAAAAAAATTGCAGGACCATCACTTCTTGCCAGGTTTCTACATTTTAGCGTTGATTTTTAGCTTGGAAGTCGCTGACCATGTGGTATCCTCAATATGCTGCCTGCTGCCCTGAAGGACTCAAACTATTCCACACTTAGTATCATGTGGCTGTGAAGTTAACTGCTATAAGCTTGGTGCACTTGTTTCTGTAGTAGATTACACCTTGTGACCTTGATCATGCTTTAGCGAACGTCACTTAGGCTAGCCTTAAAAGTATATTTTCAGGAGCAGTGGATCCAACTCTGGTAAAAATGCTCTGCTTCTGATCCGTTCAGTTACTCAATGGAGAGCTACTATTAGGTAGGTTAAAATGGGCTATTAATGTAAATTAAAAATCTGACAGATTTTCAGTATTTTCTCTGCTGGGAGCTGATTGCTTGAGGCTCCATCACTGGGAGATCCTGATTGCTTCAAATTGTGTGTTCAGACCACTTCATATGTCTCTACAAATGCACACATATTCAAGACAGGTAGGGTTGGCTTACACCGTTCTATCCAACTGTAATTTATGGCATAGCCACAGGATGGGGCCCACATGTGTGTCCGGAACAGAGCTCACACTTGCTTCTATGGGAGTTCTAACACTAGTGAGGTTGGCATGCCCGGCTTTTCTAGAAACCCCCATAGAAGTAAATGGATAAGGTTGTGCATGCATGGCTACCTTTCTGTTCTCAACAGATGGGGTCTGGGATCCCCCATTCTTAAGATAGGTGGAGTCCTAACTATCAGACACTCATGGATCCTGTGGATCTGTCATAAATATTTGAGTTGGGAAGGTATTTGGTGACTTCAATCCATATTTGTTCTTCATACCAACAATGCATTTTATCAAATTCGGAAGTGGAAATATCAACATCTCTCAGTAATGCAGCCACGGGATTTGAATCTGTTACTTCAAAAGATTGTTTTATAGAATATAATTATTTTTTTTCTTTATAAAATATACAATACTTTGCTGAGATGTTTGAGATCTTACTCCAGCTTTATTTTTTTATTTTTTTCTAAACAAAAATCTGTCTTCTCTGAATGTTAGTTTTGTTGTTATCCATGAGCACCTATTGAAATTCCAGGACAGAGGGAATGAGCACCTATTGAAATTCCAGGCCTATCTTGACAAATCTCTTCAGATCTGCAGGCATCAGTTCGATTGTTCGCTCCTTCATAAGGGCAGAATGACGGAATTGAGTGCCGGATCAGTTACATGACTGACACCAGTAGAGCCGGATGGACCCAATTGACTTTCATAAAGGTTCTGTCGGGTTTCCGTCATGATGTTTTTCAGATTGCCAGACCAAATAGTGCAGCGTGTGTTTATTTTTATTTTTTTGTATTTATTATTTAATCTGCGACATAGGCTCCAGTTGGGAAGGGTATGTGCACATAAAGGAAAAGTCTGATCCTTCTGTACCATGACGAGCAACATCTGTGGATAGGTGCTGGGTATATTATGTGTGCACACATATGTGCATAGATTATTGTGAGTTGTTATTGAGTATGTGGCTTTGTATGTGCTGTTGTTTTTTTGTTTTGTTTTTTGTAGCAAGCAGAATTAGTGCGGTGCATGTCACATGCCTGCTGAGCTTAGCCAGAAACTTTGTTGCTCAGAGATAAATTGTAGTTCTAGCTCACAGACTGCGGAGTGATCATATGACTGCCCAGCACTCCCTCCACCCTGTTGCAGAATAGTAACTCATGGACAGCTTTGCTTCTCCATTAAGCTAATTCTTGACAGGCAGATTTTTTTTTGTCCTGTGTTATCTTTTTTACACAATCTAATTGGTATTACTAACTGCCTGTCTGAAAGAGGAACATGACTATATGGCATCAGTTGTATTAAGGAGTGAAGGGAGCATCCATTATAGTCATGAGTTGATGAGTTATATGAACATGTGAGATGAGGCTTTCTGAAGAAAGCCGTTCAAGATTTCTTATTACTCCACACGAAATGCATAAAACTCATCTGACATTTAAAAAGTGTCCAGTATTCCTTTTTGAACAGTTCTGTTAAATAAACCAAATAGCAGTTAAACACGGAAAATTTTAATATTAAGTGCCCACATGAGGAACCACTACTTGTATGAGGTCTTATTTTTTGCAGGACAAGTTATAGTTTTTAATGCACCATTTTGGGTACCTGTAATGATTGATTAAAGCCAGTTGTTTAGCTCAAACCCCCTTTGTTTAAATCAGTAAAACGGCGTATTAGTGGTCACTAAGGGGTTAAAGAGATTCTTTGGGATTTACATATTGATGACCTATTCTCAGGATAGTCCAACAATCGTAACGTGACTTATAATGGTAGCAATCCAATAGGGGGAACTAAAGAGGCCACTTTTTAGCATTCTCTTCTTCCATATGATATCACGGTCACATGACCTAGACACAGCTCACCCCTGTTAATAAATGAGGCTGAGCTGCAATAGCAACCACATTCACTATACAATCTATGGTGCTGTGCTTGGTAAGGTCACTAATATGTAAATCAAGGAGCACTCCTTTAGGCTTCGTTCACATCATTGTTCATCCTTTCCGTTCTCCCGCTCCGTTTAGGAGCAGGAGAACGGAAAGGACAGATTCTGCATATAACTATGCCGAACGGAACCTAAGGACCCTATAGACTATAATGTGGTCCGTTAGTTTTCCGCTCAAAGGAAGATTTTTGAAGCGGAGACAAAAGTCCTGCATGCACAGCTTTTGTCTCCGCTCCCAAATCATCTTCTGAACGGAAACCTAATGGACCCCATTATAGTCTATGGGGTCCTTAGGCTCCATTTGACTCAGTTGTGTGTCGAATCTGTCCTTTCCGTTCTCCTGCTCCTATAACAGAGCAGGAGAATGGAAAGGCTGAACGGTGATGGGAACTCTGCCTTACTGCTTTCCATGGTTTATAAGCTGTTTCTGTTCATTAGTCAGAAATATTATATTTGGTTGTGGCAAAGGAGAATAGTTATCATATGATCATTGACATTAGTATTCCCTTATGACTGCCACGACAATTTTTTTTTTTCTAATTTACCAGTTTTAGATCTGCTGATTTTGTATGTTTTTTGACATCTTATTATAGCTCATGGCTCTGTGATGATTTATAGCATTTAAAGGGATTCTGTCACCTCCCCTAACCCAAAATCCAATTTTTAAGCAGCTATGCAGCACAGCTTACCTTGATTAGGCTGTGCTCTTCTATCTTGTAATCCGTCCAGTAGTTTCTGTAAAAAACGACTTTTATGGTTATGCAAATGAGCCCTGAATGTGCCCAGAGGGGCGTTTTGTTCCCCTTAGTGAGCCCAGTACCGCCCCTCTTACAGTGCCCAGCCCGCCTTCCTTGCGACTGTCTAACCCGCCCCCAGCCTGCCACAGCCTCTCCTCCCCCTCCCTCACGGCCGAACGAACTCTCGCACAGGCGCAGTACCCCACTGAGGGCTGCGCCTGTGCGATCTGCAGGAGACTGAGGGCAGGAGCTTCATCCTCGTCACTGGGCATGCGCCGAGCCCAGTGATGTCCGATGCTAGCTCTTCCCTGCTGACTGAGGGAAGAGCGCAGACAGTCGCAAGGAAGGCACTGTAAGAGGGGCGGTACTGGGCTCACTAAGGGGAACAAAACGCCCCTCTGGGCACATTCAGGGCTCATTTGCATAACCATAAAAGTTGTTTTTTACAGAAACTACTGGACGGATTACAAGATAGAAGAGCACAGCCTAATCAAGGTAAGCTGTGCTGCATGGCTGCTTTAAAATCGGATTTTGGGTTAGGGGAGGTGACAGAATCCCTTTAAGGTTGGTTGTATCTAACATGCCATCCTATAAAAAATGTTTACATGGAATAAGACCTGGAATAAAATATTTACAATGTTCACGTGTATAATCCCCACAGCTATAGCCACATGTAATATCCAGCCTCTGAGCTGCCACCTGTCCACCAGTCATGGCACATAATCCAGTCCTTACAGTTAATACTTTCATGTCACTGCCATCTGTTTGTGAAGTTTACGTAGACATTTTTTATGACCTTGCCACAGAAAATTATTCTGTTTCTTATTCCACTTAAATTTGGTAAAAATAAAATAAAAACAAAGAATAGTTCTAAATGACTTTAGAATAATGGAAATAGGGAGGAGGGTTGAGAATTACTAGACATGCTTCCTCCAGAGTTGTAATCATCTGATAATAACTTGTAGGGTTGAGAGGAATATCGAATCATGCAATGGCCTAATATAAAGAGGAGCTAAAGTTTTTAGCATACGGTTAACTACAGTAGTGACATAAGAAGGAATGTATAAGGTGAAGTAGATATCATGGTTTATTTTTGTGAGTCTTGTTTTTAATTCAGTAAACTGGTGTTTTCTGTGGTAAGAGCACCCTATACTGCAACTGCACCTCTACCAGCCTTCCCGTGGCAGGCAGTATTCACTGATTTGTTTCAGGCGCTGGCACATTATTCAGTATTCTGATAACTAGCTTCTATTTCTGGAAAGTATGGGGGCGATGTGGGAGCAAAATAGTGCAGGTGTTTACTTGAAAGAGGTTGAAATTATTAGTTAAAAGGTCAAATCCTTTAGCATCACATCATTCGTATATTTTAGCATGACAGAAGAATCTCTAAATTACTATTGGGCCCCATACCATAATTTTACTCATTGTAAAATTCCATGTGCTAAGATTCAATTCACATGGTGGCATATGACTATGGTTCAGTTATTTACTTATGATCAGGGAGATAAGTGAACTGAAGTAAACCTCCATCTCCTATAGAAGCAGTCATACGGTACTTGAAAACTAGACTGATCCTGTAATTCTCTGTTTGGATAAGGCACCTAGCAGTGAAATGTGATACAGTCACAAATAATAACCTCTGAAGATATTTTTCAGAACTTCTTAACATCTGTTTAGTTATATCTCTTGATGTCACTATACATAGTACGTAAGGCCGAAAAAAGACATTTGTCCATCCAGTTCGGCCTGTCATCCTGCAAGTTGATCCAGAGGAAGGCAAAAAAACCCTGTGAGGTAGAAGCCAATTTTCCTCACTTTAGGGGAACAAAAATTCCTTCCCGACTCCAATCAGGCAATCAGAATAAATCCCTGGATCAACGATCTCTCTAGTAGCTATATTCTGTAATATTATTACACTCCAGAAATACATTGAGGCCCCTCTTGAATTCCTTTATTGTACTCACCATCACCACCTCCTCAGGCAGAGAGTTCCATAGTCTCACTGCTCTTACCGTAAAGAATCCTCTTCTATGTTTGTGTACAAACCTTCTTTCCTCCAGACGCAGAGGATGTCCCCTCGTCACAGTCACAGTCCTGGGAATGAATAGATGATGGGATAGATCTCTGTACTGTCCCCTGATATATTTATACATATTAACTAGATCTCCTCTCAGTCGTCTTTTTTCTAAAGTGAATAACCCTAATTTTGATAATCTTTCAGGGTACTGTAGTTGCCCCATTCCAGTTATTACTTTAGTTGCCCTCCTCTGGACCCTCTCCAGCTCTGCTATGTCTGCTTTGTTCACTGGAGCCCAGAACTGTACACAGTACTCCATGTGTGGTCTGACTAGCGATTTGTAAAGTGGTAGAACTATGTTCTCATCACGGGCATCTATGCCCCTTTTTGATGCAACCCATTATCTTATTGGCCTTGGCAGCAGCTGCCTGACACTGTTTTTTGCAGCTTAGTTTGCTGTTTATTAAAATTCCTAGATCCTTTTCCATGTCAGTGTTACCGAGTGTTTTACCATTTAATAAGTACGGGTGACTTGCATTATTCCTTCCCATGTGCATAACTTTACATTTGGCAGTGTTAAACCTCATCTGCCACTTATCTGCCCAAGCCTCCAATCTATCCAGATCGCTCTGTAGTAGTATACTGTCCTCTTCAGTGTTAATTACTTTACAGAGTTTAGTGTCATCTGCGAAAATTGATATTTTACTATGCAAGCCTTCTACAAGATCATTAATAAATATATTGAAGAGAATAGGGCCCAATACTGACCCCTGAGGTACTCCACTAGTGACAGTGACCCAATCTGAGTATGTACCGTTAATAACCACCCTCTGTTTTCTATCATTGAGCCAGTTACTTACCCACTTACAGACGTTTTCTCCCAGTCCGAGCATTCTCATTTTATATACTAACCTTTTATGTGGTACAGTGTCAAATGCTTTGGAGAAGTCCAGATAGACGACATCCATTGATTCGCCGCTGTCAGTTCTAGAACTTACCTCCTCATAGAAACTGTGACATGACCGATCCCTCACGAAGCCATGCTGATATGGCGTTATTTGCTTATTTCCGTTAAGATGCTCTAACATAGCATCTCTCAGAAAACCTTCAAACAGTTTACCCACAACAGATGTTAAACTTACCGGCCTATAGTTTCCAGGCTCTGTTTTTGGACCCTTTTTGAATATTGGCACCACATTTGCCATGTGCCAATCCTGTGGGACATTCCCTGTCAATATAGAATCTGCAAATATCAGAAATAAGGGTCTGGCTATGACATTACTTAATTCCCTTAGGGTACGGGGGTGTATGCCATCCGGTCCTTGCGATTTGTCTATTTTAATCTTTTTAAGTTGCTGTTGTACTTCTTCCTGGGTCAGACAGGACACTTTTAATGGGGAATTTATTTCAACATTCGGCATGTCATCTGACAGTTTATTTTCCTCAGTGAATACATTGGAGAAAAACATATTTAACAGCTTTGCTTTCTCCTCGTCGCTCTCTGCGACTTCCCCCTCATTACTCTTTACTGGGCCGACACCTTCAGATTTATACTTTTTAACATTTATATAATTAAAGAACATTTTAGGGTTAGTTTTACTCTCTTTGGCAATTAATCTCTCGGCCTCTAGTTTGGCTGCTTTTATTTGTTTTTTACATGTTCTATTTTTTTCCTTATAGTTTTTCAGTGCTTCTGTGCGACCTTCCTGTTTTAGTGTTTTATATGCTTTCTTTTTGTCATTTATTGCTTTCTTTACAGTTCTGTTTATCCACATTGGTTTCTTTTTGTTTCTTAACCTTTTATTCCCATATGGTATATACCTCTCACAATGAGATTTGAGGATGCTTTTAAAGATATCCCATTTTGTGGCTGTATTTTTATTTGTGAGGACTTTATACCATTAAGTTAGGCCTATGGCCTCTCTTAGTTGGCTAAATTTAGCTTTTTTGAAGTTTGGTATTTTTGTTCCTCCCTGTAGAAATGCTCTCTTGAATGATAATTGGAAGGTTATTACTTTGTGGTCACTATTTCCCAGGTGTCTCCCAACCTGCAGGTCTGTTGTTCTGTCAGGCCTATTGGTTAATAAATACTTAATATACTTAAAAAATCAGAGCTATGTGGAAATTTTGATAATCTGGGGGAGATTCAGTTTCTCGCGTATGTTTTAGTAAATGTGTTAAACCAATCTCACTCCCTCCTGCAAAACCTCCCATATTTCTTTTGCTCAGGTATTGTAAGGTGGTACGGAATCGTCATTTGTCCTTGTGATGACCTTTTTTTAATTTTCTGCAACTAGGTTTAGAACTGAAAAGCTAACATTTGCTTTTCCATTCCACAGAAACTCGTGACCGACACTCCAGTAAGGGTGTTTGGAAAGTGTTGCCAGCTTAGAGCTGGAGGAGACAGCTCGACTTCTCTGGACAGTTCAGCTAGTTCACTGACTTCTGACACAAAAGAACAATGTCCAAAGTACCAGGTTGGTAAAAGTTGTCTGTTGCATCACTAGTTTTTATCTTAAAGTAACTCTACCCAAAAGTTTAAAAAGCACCTTTTAGTCTAGATAAGGGTGCTCAATACCGGGGGAAAAACGCATCCGTTTTATCACAATGCATTCTGAATTGAAAGCAATCCGTTCAGTATGCATCAGGATGTCTTCAGTTCAGTCCCTTTTACGGTATTTGGCCGGAGAAAATACCGCAGAATGCTGTATGCACGTGCGCAGACCTTTAAATCTATGAAAGATACATACCGGATGTGTTTTTTTTGGATGACACCAGAGAGACTGATCCGGTATTGCAATGCATTTGTCAGACAGATCTGGAAACAAATGATATCCGTTGTTTCTGTGATGTAGTGAAATATAATTACACGCACTTCATAAGTTTCAAAGGCTTTTATCAACAATTACATGACATTTATGCAAAGAGTCAGTATTTGCAGTGTTGGCCCTTCTTTTTTAGGATCTCTGCAATTCGACTGGGCATGCTCTCAATCAACTTCTGGGCCAAATTCTGACTGATAGCAACCCATTCTTTCATAATCACTTCTTGGAGTTTGTCAGAATTAGTGGGTTTTTGATTGTCCACCCGCCTCTTGAGGATTGATTACAAGTTCTCAATGGGATTAAGATCTGGGGAGTTTCCAGGCCATTGACCCAAAATGTCAACGTTTTGGTCCCCGAGCCACTTAGTTATCACTTTTGCCTTATGGCACGGTGCTCCATCGTGCTGTAAAATGCATTGTTCTTCCCCAAACTGTTGGATTGTTGTAAGAAGTTGCTGTTGGAGGGTGTTTTGGTACCATTCTTTATTCATGGCTGTATTTTTGGGCAAAATTGTGAGTGAGCCCACTCCCTTGGATGAGAAGCAACCCCACACATGAATGGTCTCAGGATGTTTTACTGTTGGCATGACACAGGACTGATGGTAGCGCTCACCTTTTCTTCTCCGGACAAGCCTTTTTCCTGATGCCCCAAACAATTGTAAAGGGGCATCATCGGAGAATATGACTTTGCCCCAGTCCTCAGCAGTCCATTCACCATATTTTCTGAAGAAGATCAATCTGTCCCTGATGTTTGTTTTGGAGAGAAGTGGCTTCTTTGCTGCCCTTCTTGACACCAGGCCATCTTCCAAAAGTCTTCGCCTCACTGTGCGTGCAGATGCGCTCACACCTGCCTGCTGCCATTCCTGAGCAAGCTCTGCACTGGTGGCACTCTGATCCCCCAGCTGAATCCTCTTTAGGAGACTATCCTGGCGCTTGCTGGACTTTCTTGGACGCCCTGAAGCCTTCTTAACAAGAATTGAACCTCTTTCCTTGAAGTTCTTGATGATCCTATAAATTGTTGATTGAGGTGCAATCTTAGTAGCCACAATATCCTTGCCTGTGAAGCCATTTTTATGCAACACAATGATGGCTGCACAAGTTTCTTTGCAGGTCACCATGGTTAACAATGGAAGAACAATGATTTCAAGCATCACCCTCCTTTTAACAGGTCAAGTTTGCCATTTTAACCCAATCAGCCTGACATAATGATCTCCAGCCTTGTGCTCGTCAACATTCTCACCTGAGTTAACAAGACTATTACTGAAATTATCTCAGCAGGTCCTTTAATGACAGCAATGAAATACAGTGGAAAGTTTTTTTTTTTGGGGATTAAGTTAATTTTCATGGCAAAGAAGGACTATGCTATTCATCTGATCACTCTTCATAACATTCTGGAGTATATGCAAATTGCTATTATAAAACCTTAAGCAGCAACTTTTCCAATTTCCAATATTTATGTAATTATCTAAACTTTTGGCCACGACTGTACATCTTCTACATGGCTCAAATAGTGGCCATTCGATTTTTGTCCATTAAAAAACTTCTGATAGAAATCAGATGTGGATAGCTTATCAAACAATCATTTAATATTGCAATCTCTGGTTTTGGGCTTGTGATGTGAAATCAGTACAGTGTTCAACGATCTCTGCATAGAAATTAGATATTTACAAAATGGTTTTCAAAGTGTTTACCTGGGAATATCTACATATCTGAGGAGCTCTATTCCAGGCAGTTATTTTCTGAGGATAAATTATAGTTTTCAACTTTTAGGGTCCATTCACGCGTCCGCAAAATGGTTTCACATCCGTTCCGCAATTTTGCGGAACAGGTTCGGACCCATTCATTTTTAGTGGGGCAGGAATGTGCTGTCTGCATCCGCACTTCTGGATCCGCACTTCCGTTCCGCAAAAAAAAATAGAACATGTCCTATTCTTGTCCGCAATTGCGGACAAGAAAAGGTATTTTCTATGGGAGTGCCAGCGATGTACGGTCCGCAAAACACATATGAACGTTATAATGGACCCTTAAGGTCTTTGCAGCAAGGATTCAGGAGAACCTCAAAATTCCACAACAAAGAGGACAATACTGTATTTTGCAATCGCAAAAAATATGTATGCAACATTTGGGGCCTACTTGGCTGTGTGGAGCAATATCCTCTTACCGTCACTTTCAAATACCCTGAGTTAATAGATGGAAGTCCCCTACTCAGAACACTCAACTGTTATCATAGTGGGGATACTACAACACGCCAGAGATTTCTCATATTCATGAGCTCTCAACCCAGGTTATACTTCATCAGTTCAATAAAAAAAATTCTAAACTTCTGGGTTAACTCAAGTAAGTGACCCAAAGTGTAGCTAAGGGAACCGGTCGCTGGTTTATGCTGTACAAAGATGGGGGCAACATAAAACTGGTGTGTATTACCATGATTACACAAAAAAAAGAGATGGTGAGGATGTATCACAATAAAAAACTAATTTTATTCAATTCAAATGACATGATAAATACAGATGAGAGCAAAAAGGGACAGGACATGAAGACTGAGCCACTGTCGGGCTCTACAATGTGGAGAATCACATTTGGGGGGTGAGCGTAACCAAAACCAGCAGGTGACATAACAATTTTGGCAAAGGCTCCAGACACAGGAATAGATGCGGATGCAATGTGCTATTCCTTATTTATTGGCAACTAACATCCTCTCGGTCTAGGCATCTGACATATGGATACTGTGAAGTACTGGAAGGACGGTGGAGTACTACATTAAAGGGAACCTGTCACCGGGATTTGTGCATAGAGCTGAGGACATGGGTTGCTAGATGGCCGCTAGCACATCCGCAATACCCAGTCCCCATAGCTCTGTGTGCTTTTATCGTGTAAAAAAAACAAAAACGATTTTATACATATGCAAATTAACCTGACTCATCTCACCTACAGGACTCATCTTAGGTTAATTTGCATATGTATCTTGCAAATCTTTTTTTTTTTACACAATAAAAGCACACAGAGCTATGGGGGCTGAGTATTGCGGATGTGCTAGCGGCCATCTAGCAACCCATGTCCTCAGCATTATACACAAAATTCCAGTGACGGGTTCCCTTTAAAGATGACAATATACAAAGTCACTATAGCCACCTGTCCCACCCTGCACAGAATACCATGTTACCTACCCATCTTGCTGCTGAAAACTGGCCACACACTTCCCCAAACAGTTCAACTTCTGATGTCATACCATGATGTCAATAGGACTAATAACCTGCTATAATCACATGCTGAAAATCATGGCCCAAAGTATTAGAGGTGTATGGTCACTTGCATCAGAGCAGCTATAGAATTTTTTTTCAAGGGTATTTATGCTACACTATTCACAGATGGATACAGATTAAAGTCCTTGAATTTGTGAACTACGTGCTCATGTACACTTTTTACACCCCAGTGTATGTAATTATAAAAAAAAAAATGCATTTTTAAAAAATATTTTTATGCATAAGAATTGAGTCATAATGACCCCTGGTGTTAGACTGTCAAAATTTCACCAAGTATGATTGGCATTTACCTTCCCCCCCAACACCAAAAAGAGTTAAAAATGACAAGAACATGTGAATTTGAAATGCTGACTTGTTCCTCTGGCTCTTAGACTGGGATCTCATCTCTTGGCTTGAGTTACATTTTACATAAGAGAAGGCATTTTGGCTGCTGGAGAAGGCAGTCATCTGACACAGATAAATATTGCTCCTGACAAGTGAACTTGCAGAGATCATAAGTTTCTGGTTACCACTTCCTCAAAATAGTGCTTGTACCACTTTGTACTGTTGCAGGTTTGGCCTGCTATAAGAAAGCATTGTGCCATTTGTCATCATTTTACATAAGAAATATATGCTTCTTCCATCTGAAACATCCAGTAATATATTTATAATAGTAGCTGAGTTTATTGGACATGCAGACGTTTTTTAGATGCATTGCCAAAGGACATGTTTCTGTTATCATTTAGGGTCTAAAATATGATGACGGTGCACAATTGATATTGAAGCTGCTATGCAATAAAATGTCTGTGTAGTTCCAGCCTCATATGGAAAGGACTTTCTGCGGTGTCATATACACCATTATGTATGATAATTATAGTGTACATTTTGTTTCAGGTGAGTTTTCAGAATAAGCTGGAGTAAAAGCATTTCTGGCCATTTATATAATTTGTATCCTGCATATTCAGCAGTTTTCCCTAACTAGGCTCCAGAGGGGGCAGAGAATAACTGCTATGAGGTCTCCTATACACACAGAGCAGAAGAGACCCTGCTCCCCTATCTCTCAGAAGCATTAGTAGCTCTGAGAACATTATACAGGAGTAATAAGAATTGTGGAAGTGAATCCAGCACTGAAGGAAGAGATTAAGACAAGCGTCTTTGTCTGTCCTTATCACACTCCCTTGGGAATTGCTCCCTCCTCCTCATCTCCCTTCGCTCTCCATAGACTTTTATGAGAACCAGCTGTAAGCTGATACCTTGGTGAACCTGATCCGTTTTTATCTCTGCCTCTCTGAAGGTGAATTTTACCTGTGAAAAAGAGTGAATGATCAATGTAGGAGGTAGGATGGAGCAGGAGAGGAGTCTGATAAGTAAAGAAAGAGGCATTTTATGTAATATTATACAAAGCTGCATATAACCACTTGTACTGTGTATTTACGGAACGGCAAAAACGGCTGCTTGATGCATTTATATAATAATGTTTTTTGAGGGTTTGAATATTGAGGCCCTTGGGTAGAAGGGTCCCTTAATGCCTTGTCTGGGCCAAACATAATGACAGCAGACACCCTTAGTTAAAACTTGGGAATATTCATGTTGCACAGTGTAGTCCAACCTTTGGCTAATGGGATTTAAGTGGACTATACTGTAAAAGTTATCCATAGTGAATAAGTGGATTTAGTGGCGTAAAGAGCACACGTTCTATGACTGTGGAGCAGCAGGATGGGAAAACATACTGTGGTTGATTGGTAGCAAGGGATATATAATTATATACATGACATATTATGCAGTTTTTCTCAGCTTTTCTTGAGTTTGTTACTTTAACAATAATGCAGTAATTGCCACTGACCCAGACAGCCACCCAGGGTGGGTTACACTTTAACACCAGTTATGGTATGTGAATGGCGATCTGCATACCAGAGCGGTACAGTTCCTGTGTAATTTCATTTCATGCTCGCCTCAGGGATTATTTTTATTATATTTGGAATAGTTTCAGCAATTATGTATGAAATGCTGAGTGACAGCTCTTCTAATGAGTCTGGCCATTGCCTTTTTTATTATTCTGTCCAGATAATATATAAAGTCAGTGTGTAAAAGTGAAAGTTTCCCAGTGCTAGTACTATGGGCATATACAGAACCAAAATGCCCTCTTTGCTGGACTTGTGTGATACGTAGTGGATCTGCAATATCTTGTGGCATATAGGAACAAAAGGTGTGTGAACGCTGGCTGTACATTGTTTGGTTTCTGGTTAAGAGGACGAAGCCAATGGGACTCAGAAAAAAAATAAAAGGCACAGAATACATGCTGTACTGCACCAGATCACTAATGTTAGTAGTTGTAATCTTGTGTACTGTTTGCATTTACATATACTATTGTACTCAGTTTTTCAGACCAGCCCATATGCTTTTAGACACAGATTTTTACCTGCTGTTTATTAATGGTGTTCTCCCTGTACAGTAGTTTTAACCATTTAGTGTTTTTTCTTTTGCAGAGCTCTCGATGTTCCTCAGATGCCAATATGCTGGGAGAAATGATGTTTGGTTCTGTGGCCATGAGCTACAAAGGCTCCACGCTAAAAATTCACCAGATCCGGTGAGTGTTAATTTAGTTGTCAGTTTTCTCTTTTTTTTTAACAAAGGAATGACACAAGGCAGAGTCCTACAATTATTTAGTGACAAGTGCTCTTTAAATTGAATTTCAAATTGAATGCCAGTGGCCCAAATCTGTTATACTGATTATTATTAAATGTCCTCTCTTGGTCAGTCAGCTATTATTGCCAGTGGAATCTTTCCACAGTTGATAATTTTTGCTTAAAATCAGTGGTTCATCCATGTTATTAATAAACAACGTTCTCCAGAACAGGAGTCTCTCTTTGTGCAGTAGCTAGAAAAGGAATCCTCCCTCTGTTACCTCTATAAAGTTTAATAGGACATATAATCATTCCCATTCTTGAATGCTTGTTAGACTGCTATAGAACGGACCTTACATTGCAGCCAGTTTAAGCTTTTCCTTCTTTCTGTGTACAGCTCTCCGCCGCAACTAATGCTGAGCAAAGTCTTCACTGCACGGACAGGGAGCAGCATCTACGGGAGTCTTAACACGTGAGTTTATTTTGATTTCATGCCTGCTAAACTTGGAACATATTAGTTAAACAAATAAATACAAATTCTGTATACGATGTGCACAAGATTATAGGGGTTTATCTGCTTTTGGATCATTCTATTTGAGCTATTCAGCTGCTGAATGATGTCATTATCTATTGTGGAGGCCACTCTGGTGGCACTGGCACCAGTTCAAGCCTTCATCTCAACAGCAATGTTACCATCAGCTGACTGTTAGCACTCATGGCAACACTGGGATTTTATGTTTGAGAGCAAAATAACACCACTAAACTGTGTTCTAAATTCCTTCGATTAATTTGCCCTTTTTGTGCCTAACAATGTTTGTTTTTTGGTGGGGAAATAGAATGAGGGTCTGGACAGTTGTGTATTAGTGACATTAGTCGTGGCGCCGGTGGCAAATACTAAACGGACCCCCACACAGGCTGTGCTGATACACCAATCCAGGTCACCAAGGGAGGCCAGCACTAACAGAAGCCAGGCTCTTGCTCTAATGACCAGGATCAGAGAAGTTTGAACCTGGCTGCTTAACTGCCTAGATCCCCTACATCTAGGCAGTTAGAGGATATCCCCTCCCTTTGTCTATCACCATTGTCTCCCTGTGAACGATGTTGTGCAGTCCTGATGATTTACCATGGCAGCCAGGTATCTAACAAAGGCCCCAGACCTGCCTTATGCCTATTATAAAGTTTGTTAAAAAAAAAATGCATATTCTTCTGTAAAAAAAAAAAAAGGTGGTTTTACTTTGTAAAAGTGGTTAAAAAAACATATTCACACATATGATGTATTGCCATGTTCTTCACAACCTGTGTAATAAAGATAATGTTATTTAAACCACCCAATAAAAAACAAAAAAATATGATATTTTTTTTCCTATTCCCTCAAAAAATTTGTGTTAATCAACTCACTTGTACCGCAAAATGCCATCAATGAAAACTGAATCTTGTTCCATAAAAAGCAAGACATATATGGCTGCATTGTCAGAAAAATGAATAAGTTACAACTCTTAGAATGTACGAAGTGCTATTATTATGCAAAAGTAGTCACAAATTACACGCATTTGGTATTGCAAGTCATACAGACCCATGTTCTGCCGTATAGTGTAAGTTATAAATTTTAAGTTCAAAAGTAATGCAAGAATAGTTTTTGTTTTTCCAATACACCCCCAAAAAATTAATAAGTTATTTTTACCTTACAATGGTGTTACTAAAAGTGCAACTCGTCTTGCAAAAAACAAGCCCTTGTATGGCTACACTGACAAACAAATAAAAATATGGCCAGAAAACAAGATTTCTTAGATTCCTAGTTTGTCAGTGGTACAGTGTTTGCTTCCTAAGCACTAGTTCTAGACTCTGAAAAAAAAAAGAGAAGGCCTTGAAGGGATTGTCCAGGAATTTTAAATTACCTGCTTCAGCCACTCTGTTTGGACACATGCAGGCCCGTCGCTAACTGACAGGCAAAACAAGCAATTGCTTGGGGCCCCGAGCTGGCCCGGGGCCAAGCAGAGCCAGTGCTTGTTTTGCTTCCTTTAAGGCTGAGTAAGGCCTCATGCACACGACCGTTGTGTGCATCCGTGGCCGTTGTGCCGTTTTCCGTTTTTTTTTTCGCTGACCCATTAACTTTCAATGGGTCCGTGGAAAAATCGGAAAATGCACCGTTTTGCAGCCGAGGCCGTGATCCGTGTATCCTGTCCGTCAAAAAAATATGACCTGTCCTGTCAAGTCAATGGGTCCGTGAAAGAACACGGATGCACACAAGATTGGCATCCGTGTCCGTGATCCGTGGCCGTAGGTTGCTTTCACACAGACGGATCCGAAGATCCGTCTGCATAAAAGGTTTTTCAGATCTAAGTTTTCACTTCGTGAAAACTCATATCCGACAGTATATTCTAACACAGAGGCGTTCCCATGGTGATGGGGACGCTTCTAGTTAGAATACACTACAAACTTTGTACAAGACTGCCCCCTGCTGCCTGGCAGCACCCGATCTCTTACAGGGGGATATGATAGCACAATTAACCCCTTCAGGTGCGGCACCTGAAGGGGTTAATTGTACTATCCTATCCCCCTGTAAGAGATCAGGGCTGCCAGGCAGCAGGGGGCAGACCCCCCCCCTCCCCAGTTTGAATATCGTTGGTGGCACAGTGTGCGCCCCCCATCGGGCCCCCCCTTCCTCCCTCTATTGTATTAAATCGTTGGTGGCACAGTGTGCACCCCCCATCGGCCCCCCCTCCCTCTATAGCAGTAACAACATTGGTGGCCAGTGTGCGGCCTCCCATCTCTCCCCCCCCCCGATCATTGGTGGCAGCGGAGTTCCGATCGGAGTCCCAGTTTAATCGCTGGGGCTCCGATCGGTAACCATGGCAACCAGGACGCTACTGCAGTCCTGGTTGCCATGGTTACTTAGCAATAGTACAATAGTAGAAGATTCATAGTTACCTGCTTGCTGCTGCGATGTTCGTGTCCGGCCGGGAGCTCCACCTACTGGTAAGTGACAGGTCTGTGCGGCGCATTGCTAAAGAACTGTCACTTACCAGTAGGAGGAGCTCCCGGCCCGTCACAGACATCGCAGCAGCAAGCAGGTAAGTATGAATCTTCCACTATTGCTAAGTAACCATGGCAACCAGGGCTGCAGTAGCTTCCTGGTTGCCATGGTTACTGATCGGAGCCCCAGCGATTAAACTGGGACTCCGATCGGAACTACGCTGCCACCAATGATCGGGGGGGGGGGGGGAGAGATGGGAGGCCGCACACTGCCACCAATGTTGTTACTGCTATAGAGGGATGGGGGGCGCACACTGTGCCACCAATGATTTATTACAATAGAGGGAGGGGGCGGAAGGCCGCACTGGCCACCAATGATATTCAAACTGGGGGGGGGGGGCTGAACCCTGCTGCCTGGCAGCCCTGAGCTCTTACAGGGGGATATGATAGTACAATTAACCCCTTCAGGTGTGGCACCTGAGGAGTTAATTGTGCTGATCACGGCCCCCTTTAAGAGATCGGGTGCTGCCAGGCAGCAGGGGGCAGTCATGTACACAGTTTGTAGTGTATTCTAACCTGAAGCATCCCCATCACCATGGGAACGCCTCTGTGTTAGAATATACTGTCGGATCTGAGTTTCACGATGTAGCTCATATCCGACAGTATATTCGAACATAGAGGCGTTCCCATGGTGGTGGGGACGCTTCAAGTTAAAATATACCATCGGATTGGAGAAAACTCCAATTCGATGGTATAAAAGAACTCCAGACTTTACATTGAAAGTCAATGGGGACGGATCCGTTTGAAATGGCACCATATTGTGTCAACGTCAAACGGATCCGTCCCCATTGACTTGCATTGTAATTCAGGATGGATCCGTTTGGCTCCGCACGGCCAGGCGGACACCAAAACGACTTTTTTTTCATGTCCGTGGATCCTCCAAAAATCAAGGAAGACCCACGGACGAAAAAACGATCACGGACCTACGGACCCCGTTTTTGCGGACCGTGAAAATAAACTGTCGTGTGCTGTGAGGCCTAACTCAGAAGATCCGATGGTATATTCTAACCCCCAGGCATTCCAATAGTGACGGGGACGCTTTCCTGCAGGTTAGAATATACCATCGGATCTGAGTTTTATGAGCTCAGTGAGATCGTAAAAACTCAAATCCGATGGTATATTCTAACCCTCAGGCGTTCCCATGGTGACTGGGACGCTTGCCTGGGGGTTATAATATATACAGGGCCACGCTGCTCACAGCAGTATATTTATAAACTAATCAGTAACTACTTTAACTTTTAATCATTGCTCGTTGCTGAGCTCTTTACTTGGATTATTTGGATATCTTACTTTGTCTTAGCTCCGGTAATAGCAGGCAGTGCGGGGGGGGGGGGAGCGGCGCTCACTCACTGACCAACGTCACGCGCCTGCTCCTCCCACTAGGCGGCGCAGGCGCGTGACGTCAGTGAGTTAGCACCGCCTGCACTGCTTGCTGTTACCGGAGCTAAGACAAAGTAAGATATCCAAATAATCCAAGTAAAGAGCTCAGCAACGAGCAATGATTAAAGTTAAAGTAGTTACTGATTAGTTTATAAATATACTGCTGTGAGCGTCGGGGAGGGGGATCTGTGGATGGCACTGTAGAGGGGTCTGTGGATGGCAGTACCATCCACAGATTCCCCTACAGTGCCATCCACAGATCCCCCCCTCCCCTAAACAGTGCCATCCACAGATCCCCCCCTCCCCTAAACAGTGCCATCCACAGATATCCCCCCTAAACAGTGCCATCCACAGATATCCCCCCTAAACAGTGCCATCCACAGATATCCCCCCTAAACAGTGCCATCCACAGATATCCCCCCTAAACAGTGCCATCCACAGATCCCCCCTAAACAGTGCCATCCACAGATACCCCCCTAAACAGTGCCATCCACAGATCCCCCTCCCCTAAACAGTGCCATCATGGCACTGTTTAGGGGAGGGGGGATCTGTGGATGGCACTGTTTAGGGGAGGAGGGATCTGTGGATGGCACTGTTTAGGGGGGAGATCTGTGGATGGCACTGTTTAGGGGGGAGATCTGTGGATGGCACTGTTTAGGGGGGATTACTTGGAAATAATCCAAGTAAAGAGCTCAGCAATGAGCAATGATTAAAGTTAAAGTAGTTACTGATTAGTTTATAAATATACTGCTGTGAGCGTCGGGGAGGGGGATCTGTAGAGCTGTCTGTGGATGGCCGTGCCATCCACAGATCCCCCTACAGTGCCATCCACAGATCTCCCCCCTAAACAGTGCCATCCACAGATCTCCCCCCTAAACAGTGCCATCCACAGATCTCCCCCCTAAACAGTGCCATCCACAGATCTCCCCCCTAAACAGTGCCATCCACAGATCTCCCCCCTAAACAGTGCCATCCACAGATCTCCCCCCTAAACAGTGCCATCCACAGATCTCCCCCCTAAACAGTGCCATCCACAGATCTCCCCCCTAAACAGTGCCATCCACAGATCTCCCCCCTAAACAGTGCCATCCACAGATCTCCCCCCTAAACAGTGCCATCCACAGATCTCCCCCCTAAACAGTGCCATCCACAGATCTCCCCCCTAAACAGTGCCATCCACAGATCTCCCCCCCTAAACAGTGCCATCCACAGATCCCCCCCCCCTAAACAGTGCCATCCACAGACCCCCCCCCCTAAACAGTGCCATCCACAGATCCCCCCCCCTAAACAGTGCCATCCACAGATCCCCCCCCCCTAAACAGTGCCATCCACAGATTCCCCCCCCCCCTAAACAGTGCCATCCACAGATCCTCCCTCCCCTAATGATGGCACTGTTTAGGGCAGGGGGGATCTGTGGATGGCACTGTTTAGGGCAGTGGGGATCTGTGGATGGCACTGTTTAGGGGGGAGATCTGTGGATGGCAATGTTTCGGGGAGGGGGGATCTGTGGATGGCACTGTTCAAATTTCATGCACATTAAATGCAACAGCAGTATTTGCACTGTAAACCTCCTTTTTTATTTATATAAAGTGTGGGTGAACTTAAACTGTATGGCTATACTGTGGCTTTGCGTGCGTAAGGTGTGGAGGGGGCCTCCATGTCTATTTTGCTTGGGGCCCCCAAATTCCTTCAAACGGCCCTGGACACATGCATCACTGCAGCCAATCACAAGCCTCAAAAGTGATGTGTTCCCAAGTGGCACATCACTGCTGAGTTATTTGCTGCTTTGAGACATGTCACTGCTGAAATCGGTTATTGGCTGCAGCGGCGCACATGACCCTCTCCATGCAGGAATTTTACAGGTGCAGACCGGAAGACCAAATGGGGTAAAGACACTATCCATGGTTACCGGTTGGGAGCAAGTAAGTATAGCTCTCTTTACAGGTTCTGGACAACCCCTTTAAGGACTTCTGTGTATCCATCGCTTTCCCTTTTAATTTTTTTAATAGTATTTTTTCATATTCATTCTGGTCCAAATGAGCTGAGCTGAAATTACTTTATTCATCTGTTTACGTCTTACAGACTGCAGGACAGCTTTGAGAACATTAGCCACGAAAACACGCTGAGGACCGAGAACAGCATCATGAACGGGCTCCTTGGGAACATAGGTGAATATATTTGAGGGGACAATCCTTATCAGAATAGTTGTGGAGTTTTCATGACACAATGAAAGAACATCCTGTGGGAAAATCTGAGCTGGATAGTACACGCTGAAAATTCCTCATCATGGTGGTCTTTGCAGAAAATTATTGACCTTAATTGGTCATTGTTCAGTCTGGGTGCTGTCTGTTCTACACTTGATATATCACTGCCCTGTGAAAACACTTAATAATAAAATAATAAATACTTTATTAGTTTGTTTGCTAAAATTGAAGGAGCAAAATACCCAAACCCAAGGTGGGTCTAAAGGCAGAAGAGGTGAGAATATGCAACACGTGACCTCCAGTTACAAAGGAACAATGGAGGTGTACAGTGATGTGTTTCACCACGTCAGTGTTGCAGTTCCTACCCAAAGAAACAAAAAAGGGGTGCCCATCGTATGAACGTGTTAGTTAAGAAGGTGGGTAAACCTTTTACTGGTACAATATAGGTGTCTGGGCATCTTAATAGAAGATGCACCTTGGGTTTGGGTATTTTGAGCCTTCAGTTTTAGCAGATAGAAATGAATAAAGTATAAAAATAAATTTTTTTGCGCATTTTCACAAGACAGTGATATACACAATTTCCACTAGAACACATATTGTATATTCAGTTATATCCGTTCTATACTTGGACAGAATCCGGACAGAAATATTGTTTTTCTGCGGGAAACAGGGTAGACAAGACATAGGAAACTGTATTTAATAATGAACGAGCAGTTTTGTCCGCTTTGCATTCTAAGTTCGCTTACTTTTAGTAATAACATAAATATATGTTCATGGGAGTGAGCACAACATCAAGACATAGTATCTTGTATTGTATAACCACATAAAACGCTATCTACTAAAACACCTTGGAAATGGATTAAAGTTTATAGGGGGGGGACTCAAGTTTCCGCTGCAGTATGGATCTTGATATGTGGCTACCAACTACCAATGTGCTTAATGGGGCTTTGCAGCGCACAAAAAATTGGTGGCAGCGGGCTCAGAATGGCTTAAAAACGTAAATAGAACTGATACCTCTACCAATTCAACAACACAGTGGTCCTGTGCCTCCTCCCACCCCCGTGCCTTTCCAATGCTTCCCAGGTCGTCCCTGCTTCCGTCTGGACATGCTTGGAAATGTCCTCTGAGCCAATCACTGCCCACAGTAGTGACCCACCTCAACAGTGATTGGCTGAGCAGGCATTTGTGTTGAGACAGGAGCAGGGAGTAGAGAGCAGCGTGGGCCCAAGCAGAGGTGCTGAATTGGAAGTACTTGTATCGATTCTGAGCCCGCTGCCAGCAGTTTTCGTTTTGCTGCTAAACACCTGTATGCAATGTATTCCTCAGCACAAGATATTTTCCCACATTAGGAAAGAGTGGAATACCAGTGTTGAATGTTCTACGATTAACCAACTTGGGTTTTCTATGATTTCATCCCATTTAAATACAGAAATCTATTTACCTAGGTACTTTGATTACCTATTGGTCTCTGTTAGAGCCTATAGGTAGTTTGATCACAGGATCTAGGGATGTGACGCCACTATGGATGACACATTACCTGTGACCATATTGTTTATATATGATTTGGGGTTTAATTTGTAATAAAAAGCATATTGGCAAGTGACATGTACAAAATATTTAATCCCCAGGAATATTATTCATCAGTCTTTTAAAGTCTTAAAAAGTTTTAAGGAGGATTAGTCTAATCTCCTGACATGTCTGTTTCAGCATGTACTTTTTATATGTGTTATATTTGTTTCCCATGAAATAACAATGCTGGATCATCTTTTCTTGGAACTAAACATAAATCGCTGAAAAAGACCAAGCACAGACGACGTACGGCACTGTGGTTAGTATGCTGCAAGGAGGCCACAGTGTTCACAGGAGTACGACAGCCCCTTCAAAAATCAGATTGTGGGGGTGTCGGGAGATATTGATGACCTAGCCTGCGGATAGGTCATCAATATTGTACTCCTGGAAACCCCTTTAGAAATGAGACTAATTCTTAATACATCCCTAGTGACATACCATTGCTTATGGCTTAGCGGTTTTGTATATACAATGAGGACCTCCAACTGACAGCCACTGTACATGCCCACCTCCTTGTTAAACTGATACAAATCCCTGTCTGTTTCATTTTGTTTTCTTTTCCTGTCCATTTTATTTCTTCTGCAGGCCACACGTTTCCCTATTAACTGTATTCTCTTCCATCTGTATTCTGCATTTCAACATGTAGGTCTGTCTCAGCTCTGCAGCCCCAGGAGGGCATTCTCTGAGCAGGGCCCGCTCCGACTCATCCGGAGTGCTTCTTTCTTTGCAGGTGTGCTGCTTGCCATGTGACATGTAGTGTAGCCTGTGTGTATCTTTGCATGTTACATTTTTGGCTTTACTGTGGAAATAAGGAAAATAAAGTTGTATCTAACGGAAATCGCGTCAGATTGAGAAGATGGAAGCTTGAGAAAAAATACCCTTATTTCCCCAGCTGGTGGCTGTTTGTCTACACACCTTTGCATGCATATATTCATTTTGCAATGTTGATATTCTAAATTTTCTCACAAGCACATGAGCCGGCCCGCTGAACAAGATTTATAGTTAAAAAAAAAAAAAAAGTTTGTTTACTGGGGAAATGATGCATCCTGTACTTTTTATGGATCATTTCCTATTGTCCTTGTTCAAAACTTCTCTACATAATTGCTGAAAACCGGCCTTGGTTTGTGTATTACATGTGGTATAAAGTGTACGCCAAATATGTATACAGCGAGTCTAAAATTTGTAAAACATCCAACCTGAAAGAAAGTAGTTGTGATGGACACTTGTTCAGCGGAGCTGTAGCTTTTGGTAGTGGGTTTGCATGCCAATATCACTCAGGTGCTCAGTTCTCTCACTCAGGTAGTATCTGCATTTCCTGTTCACGTTATTCCTTTAAGATGAATTCAGAGGTGATACTGATGATCTGCTGGGTGAAAGAGCCCAAGTTCAGGAATTCTTTAACATAACAAAAAAGTTCTAATCTTTCTTACAGTCCATAGCAATCCAATGGATATGCCAGGCCGAGGGTTTAATGATGACCGGGACAGTGGCATAGCAAGATCAGGTGAGACCTTTTTGCTTTCGGCATTCTAAACTTTATTTGCTTGATTGTGTTTGTTTTAATGACACATCTACCCTCACTCTCTGTAGCTTCTCTGAGTAGTCTTCTGATCACTCCATTTCCATCACCAAGCTCATCACTCAATAGCAGCTGTGCCAGCAGCTACCAGCGACGCTGGCGTCGTAGCCAAACTACCAGCTTGGAGAATGGAGTTTTCCCACGATGGTGAGAAAATGTTTTTGTAATTTCAATCTGTTTTCTGTTGTGATAAATGTTAACGATCTAACTAGGGGTGCTGCTCAATTTCTTACCATAATAATCAGAGCTCCATTATATGATACAGAGCCACAAATCACCCGCATATTTCAAGGTAAATGATTAGAATTGTCCTACTTTTAGCAACCACTAGGGGCCAAATCCTACTTTTAGCAACCACTAGGGGCCAATTACTTACTGTTAATACATAGAATCCAATAATAAAACAGCATGTGGTAAGCTTCTTAAATAGGCTATTGCAGTACAAATAATTTGACCACTAGCTGCAAAAATGTAAAAAACAAAACAGAACTTATACTAAAACATCTAGAAAATATTGAAACTATAACTCAGCAAGTACACAGCAACAAATATGAAAAATAGTACCGCCACCCTTTTAGGGAGGACAATGGAAACCAGCCGTGCGACGCAAGTAGTGAAGGTCTCATTAGTACACCATAAACAGTGATGGTCAGAATGATATATTACAGCTTAAAATGGTAATAAGGTCTGATTCAAACACAACTGACACATCGATAACTAACCAAATAGTAAGGCAGCTTGCCCTTGGGATGTGGGGGGGTTGAAGCGAGAAGCTAGCTGTAGTAGGCACATTATTGCTGCAGCCAGCGTTTTCCTGCTGTGTCGAGGCTAGAGCAGGAAGTGGTGCTCAGCAGAGACCCACACACCCTAAGAATGGCATCGGTGAGGATTAGTAAGTAGAAGTTCTGTTTTCTGTATACAGCATGTGCAGCCTTTGGAAACCGTTTTAATTGCGCTGGAATACCCACTAGTGGTGGCTGTAGGAATCAGAAGTTTATGATCAAGGGTAAAGGGTACTTTCACACTAGCGTTTTTGTTTTCCGGTATTGAGTTCCGTCACAGGAGCTCAATAACGGAAAAAAACTGATCAGATTTATCCTAATGCATTCTGAGTGGAGAGCAATCCGTTCAGGATGCATCAGTTCAGTCCCTCTTACGTTTTTTGTACAGAAAAAATACTGAGCACTTGCCGGAATACCGGATCAGGCATTCATTTACTTTGAAGTGTATTAGTGCCGGATCCGGCATTAGGTGTGCCTGCAAAACAGATCCGGCTTTCCGGTCTGCGCATGCGCAGACCTTTAAAAAATAAAAAATAATACCAGATCTGTTTTTCCGGATGACAACGGAGAGAAGCATCCGGATCCGTCTCACAAATGCATCCGTTTGCGTCCAGATTGCCGGATCCAACAGGCAGTTCCGGCGACGGAACTGCCAGCTGGACTCCTGTTGCAAGTGTGAAAGTACTCTTAAATAGCTGCACATGGAATTTCACGTTCTGTGTCAGAAAAACAGAGCTTTGAACACTATTAAGATATATTAATATTAAAGAAATTCATGAGTACAAGTCTTAAAAACATGTGTATTCACTCGAAGGTGTTTTCTGTTGTGCATTTAAGATTCATTTACTGATTTGGACTGGTTCAAGGGAAGGTGGGGAAATTAGGAACATTGCCTGACGTCTTACTGGGTTGTTTAGGCTGATGTTCTCCTGAACTGGAAGAGGGGAAGGAAATCTTGTTTGACGATTCAGTCCAAGTTTAAAAGAATATTGGAATGGGAAGAAATAGTTTAGTACATTTGATATCCAATCCATAGTCTGCATGTGTGTATGGCACTGTAATAAACTTGCTCCGTATTGTATAGCTGATTTTGACATTTGGTACAACTCCTTATGAAACCATGATATGTTATTTGCATTGTCCCTTAAGACTGCAGTTAAACTTATGACAGTGCACAAAATGAAGAGTAACTTGAATTTGACTCTTACTGAATATTCTGCTATCATAGGTCCGTAGAGGAAAGCTTTAACATGTCTGATGAAAGTTGTGGTCCCAACCTGGGTGTTACCCGGAAGAAGAAGATCTCCATTGGTATCATATTCTCCTTGTCAAAGGATGAGGATGAAACCAGCAAGTTCCACGAATTCTTCTTTTCTCATTTTCCTCTTTTTGAGAGTCACATGAACAAGCTGAAATGCGCCATAGAGCAGGTAACATTAGTGAGGGATTTGATTATACAATACAATCTGAAGTACTGGTGGCCAGCAGTGTCAGGTTTTATTCTGTTCTATCCTATTTTTCTCAAAAGGCAATGAAAATGAGCCGCAGATCAGCAGACGCCAGTCAGAGAAGCCTGGCTTACAGTAAAATAGTCGAAGCTCTAAACGTGTTTCGGTAAGGGCTACTTTATTTTTCAGTCACTTTTTTACAATATTCCTATCGTTCTTTAGTAAGGTATGTCCCCTTTTACAAGTCTTGTTGTTGTGGTTGTTTTAACTTTTCTGTTTCTGTGAATTTCCAACACTGCATTCCCCAGAATGTAGCTAATGTGCCATGTGGTTTGCACAGTGACAGTATTTGACTCTCACAGCTGTTGTCATTTCTTATTACCATGGAAAGGACCCAGTAGGTTGCAAGGTCCTAAGATAGCCATAGATATTTGTTGACACATCTACTTTGGTGGCATCTGCTGACAGTGTAACGGATATAGAAATCTGATGATCTGCCTTAATATATTATTTTCCAATCACCACCTATATATACTGACAACAAGAAGAGTGATTGATTGTGTGCAGTAATTTCTTATAATAGAGGCACTCTGTGTTAAAGGGGTTGTGCAACACAAAAGATTATTTAGAAAATATCTTAAAATGTTCTAAAAAGAAAAATAAGATGTCATAATGTTTTCGGTGCTTTCTGAGTCTCCTGCCGATCTCTACCTCTTACTCCCTCTTGACATTGACATATGACCACTGCAGCCAATAGGCTGGAGATCCATAAGGGGAGTATTTGTTATTTCGTATTTGATATTCATTTGTTATTTTGGAACGTTCTAAGCCATAGTCTTAATAATTTCTCTGGCTGGCCAACGCCCCAAAGTACTGTATCATCACAAAGATCTTTGCATAGACTAAATAGTGTGCTGCTTGTCCACTTAAGACTGGTTTCACATCAGGTTTTTGTCTTGGGCTTAACATATCCAAAAAATGCAAACCATAAACTGATGCTTCGATGGATGTCATACAGTGGCATGTATGAAAAAGTGTAGTGTACTTCGCTTTTGCATCCTTTTTCTTCCCAATGTATACGTTAAACATAGCACAAAAATGTGACGTGAGCACAGCCTAAAATTATATCAGATTTAGATGTACTTTTGACATCTTGAAAGCAGAAGCCTGTTCACTTGTGGTCATAACGCCTTTAGGTTTTTTAACCTTTTTTCTCTCTCCAACATATTTATGCTTGGAGCCATTAATATCATCACTAGACAAGTCAGGAGTTCAAATTTTGATGCTCGTTCACATGTTTAAGGACATGTGATATTGAATCATTTCTGTCAGTAAGGATGCAGTTAAGCAACATTTTTGCAAAGCTGGACAAAATAACGTTTTTCATGCCAATAGCAGCATACTAATTTTTTTGACACCCAAAAATTGTGTGCCTTGAAAAAACATCAGTGCAGATGAGTTTCACTGAAAAGGAGTTGGTCCAATGTGTGTAACAACGTGTGAGCCTTTCAGTCCATTATTCCTGAAGAACGCACCTTCATGTTTATGAATATGCTCTATTTTGTGATTCTATTTGTTTTGTCAACTGTATAGTTGTACATTTCATCTAAAAGAATTGTGTTTGAGAATCATAGCCCCATACAAAAGACATAGCAGGTTTACACAGTACACTACAGTACGCTAAGCTTACAGTCAGATGTGTTGGCAAGTTCTGGAGTTTTGTTTCCCATATTCTGTAACTAAATGTATTTGTAAGTTTCACATATGATAGTGACAACCAGGGCCGGCTCCAGGTTCATGTGGGCCCTTGGGCGATAAATCCCAGTGGGCCCCCATGAGGCATTTTTTTACATTGACATGTCCCCCTGTGGCTGCCACACAGTATAATGACCCCCAGTGGCCCCTATACAGTATAATGACTACTAGTGGCCCTTCACACAGTATAATGAACCCCCAATCCCCCCCCCCCACTGTATAATGACCACCTGTGGCCCTGCATTCAGAATAATAACCCCCAGTCGCCCCCATTCAGAATAGTAGCCCCCACACTGGGGGAATACTGTATGGAGGGGGCTCTGGGGGTCATTATACTAAATGGGGGACACTGGTGGTCATTATACTATGTAAAGGGCCCTCACAGTATAATGACCCCACAGTGACCCTCCATTCAGAATAATGACCCCCAGTCGCCCCCACACTGGGGGTTATACTGTATGGAGGGGGCACGAGGGGTTGTTATATTTAATGGGGGCTCTGGTGTTCATTATGCTAAATAGAGGGTCAATGGGGATCATTATACTAAATGGGGGGCACTGGGAGTCATTATACTGTGTAAGGGGCCCTCACCGTGTGATGAATGACCCCCCAGTGGCCCCCTCACATACCTATCATTGCAGGGGAGCTGGCGGTCCTGTCATTCACTAACCGCAGCTCCCTGCGCTCCTTCTCTCCGGCGGCCCGCTGCAGCAGTGAGCCAGGCCTGGAGGAGAGAAGGAGATGTGCAGTGATGTAGCTAGAACTGACTGGGCCCCACAGCAAATTTTAGTACGCCCCCTCCCCCCCAATGTGTGTTCACATCACGTTTTTCCTATCGGTTTGATGTATACCAGGCATATCCAAACTGCGGCCCTCCAGCTGTTGCAAAACTACAACTCCCAGCATGCTCTAATAGCTGTAAGCTATCCAGGCATGCTGGGAGTTGTAGTTTTGGAACAGCTGGAGGGCCGCAGTTTGGACATGCCTGATGTATACAAATGTGCAGCATTCCACGTTTTTGTATCCTGCAGAGGCAAGTAAAAAATGCATATATGTTTTTTCTACCATGGAACTGTATGGTGAACGGACGCCACTGTGCGGCATCAGTCTGAGGCATCTGTTAACACATACATTTTTGGTATACATTAAATGGATGGCACAAATGGGATGTCAACCCAGCCCTAGTGTCAGAATAAGCCCCAGTACACTGCGGAGCAGTGTGGCGGAGAGGGGAGGCCGCCATGTACTGACAGAGCTCTACCTGGTCCTGGTGGTCAGGGATGAGGACTGTGCTTCCCAAGGATCATTTTTCTACTGGGAACTACAGGGCACAGTATAATACACTAGAATCTATATAATATAAAGATATTAGCCCTACCCCCGAATAATAATACAATTAGGGGGTCATTTATTATATAGAAATACGTCTATGTTAGGCGTATTTCTGACACAGATTGTGGCGCAAAGGTCCTTAGCACCGCAATCTGTATCTTTTCCTGCTCATGCCAGGTCTAGAAAAAGTGGCGTGGGCATGGAAGGGGACACAGTTATGGCCATGCAGTTATTGGATACCACCGCCATATAGTGATAACACCGCCATACAATGATAAAACCACTATACAGTGACCGGATAAAAGGGTATAAGAGGGCACAGTACAGGGAATGACTATGGGCACTGCACAGGGTGTGGTAAGAGGGCACAATGCAGGGTATAAAGGGGGTACAGTACGGGGTGGGGGGGAACAGTCACATGACCCTGCGACGTTAGAAGGTCCTTATGGTGAATGCGGTTCAGATGCCACCATAATGAGAGGCAGAGGAGTGAGACAGGGGCCCTGGATGGACAGGAGGGGTGGACACAGCAAGTAGGTGGAAGAAACTCTGAGGGGGATTCATACAAGAAGTAGGGGCAGGAGGTCTGTGCAGGGCAGCAATAGGAGATAGGAGGGTGAAAACAGAGCTCTGGATACATGAGGGAGGAAAGGAGACAGCAGGGGCCCCATGAGGATGAGATAGGACAGGATATGGGGGGCAGATGTGGGGGGAGGGGCAGGTATCATGGAGGCAAACTGCTTAATGAAACAGTAATACAACTAAATAGAATGAAGCAGCAGCCGATCGAAGAGTCCCCACCTTCTGTCCCACAGACAAGAGACAGTCACAGTGCAGACTCACTCACAGACTGTCTACACACTTTTCTGCTCCAGCTCCAGCCTCTGGCCTCAAGCCCTCTGGTCTCTCTCCTCAGGCAGCGTGTGTCCTGTGTAGAGGGGGCGTGTCTGAGTCTCTGCAGCTCAGAGGGCCCCACCAAAGGGGTACTGCGTAAGTGAAGTGACAGCAGTGAGAGCTCCCATCTGTATTGATGGTAGTGCTCATAGCAGCTCAGTGGGCCCCCCCAGGAGCATTGGGCCCCGGCACTTGCCCGGGGATGCCGGCGGCCCTGGTGACAACAGCATAATCTCATGACATCTGATTTTTGGCTGGCCCTGTTCAGTAGGGTTCAGGGCATTGGCAACTTTCCTGCAGTACATGAAATTCCCATAAGAGGAGATAGGTATGAGCCAAGGATTTGGGCTCTTACTCACTTTGCCAGTATTCATGCCATGTATTTATCAGCAGTTCAGTATTGCTACTCACAAGGTGTATGAATGCAGACCGATGGTCTTAACTACCAGGAAATAACTTGGCGGCCTGAAGCAGTGAAACCTCAGATGCTGTCAATGACTCCTCAGGATAGCAGAACATTACTGCTCATGCTTAGATGCTTTATTTTCCTGGATTCAAAGAGGACCCCCCGAAGACCCAAGAAAATGTAGGATGAGGAGGACTAAAAGAAACCAAAGGTTCCAGTACTCAAGTCATTTGTATGAGCGAAAGGCTGCCTTAACCCCTTTATGCATTTGGACATAACTGTACGTCTGAATCGCATGTAATTTAGTGCAATCGGGCGTCACTGCATCATCAGCCGTAGTGATAGAGAACCAATCGCACCTGTCATCGACAGCTGGCTGGGATAGGTCGCCGGCATCGGAACTGTCACACCAGTCCCATGCTGACAATCGCTGTGATGGCCACAGCCTGATGTTAATATGGCCAGCCGGCATTTCCCAGCTGAGAAGGCATCAATACTATACTCTGATATGGACACCACCAGTGAAGGTGAAGCACAGTTTGTGGTTTCATCTTTGTCCGAGTCAAGCGACGCTGATTTCTTCTCCCCTTCATTGACCTAGAGTTTCAGGTCCTGCTCTGTCTGAGCTGACATGGGTAGCAGTGGACAATTATAGCCCCCAAGTGCTTGATTTAATTTCCTCTCCAGATCTTAAATTTTACGCCACAGGGTTCGAGACCATTAATTTTTTTTCAGATCCCCTAATAAATGTAATGGCAGAGCAGACTAACATTTATGCTGCTCAGTTCATTGCCCAGAATCCCAGCTCTTTCTATGCCAAAGGCCAACCTTGGACCCCCAATAAAGCAGCATAACTGAGCAAATTTTGGGGCATACTTCTTAGTTTTGGCATCATAAAATAGACAAGTATTTGCGATTATTGGTCCCCGGATATACTATCTAGCACCCTCCTCTATCGAACACTTATGAGCCAAACACTTTTTGAGGCTATCCTCAAATTCCTTCACTTCACTGATAATATTCTCTGCCCACCCCTAGAATACCCAAATTTTGATAGATTTTATTAAATAAGGTCATTAGTCATTCATTGTTCTGTTACCTTTTTCCCAATTTTATATTCCCGAGTAGTACATTTTAAAGGGAGGCCACAAATTTGGGTAATATCTCCCAGTAGGGTATTAAACTCTAACATCTGTCAGAGTGCCACCAGGTATACCTACCAGTAAAATTGAGCCCCCAGAAATCTTTCCCCTTTCCTAGGCTTTAGTGGCAAGATTGTATGAGATCTTACACATCCTCTACTGGACAAAGGGTATCAATTATATATAGATCAATTCTAGAATAGTGTCCCTTTGCTAAAAAAATAAATAAAATTTTGTCTAGAGCTACTGCAGCCTGTTGCATGATTCATAAGAATCAGGAGGCCTTCCCAAAACTTTGCTGGTACAATCAATTGGAGTGGGAGAGTGCAGTGCCATCTGCAGTGAACATCTGCTGCTTGTGAGGTATAAGGATAAGAGAGACGGCCACAATCCATGATGGCAGCATCACCCTTGTCCCTGTACGTGGGTCCTCCACCCAAACCTGTGTGCGTACAGTAATATAATAAATTCATAGGTGGTGTAGACCTTTCTGATCAGGTCATCAAGCTAAATAGCACCATCTGCAAAACTAAAGTGTGGTACAAGAAGCTTGCTGTCCATCTGACCCAAGCTGCCTTGTACATTACCTTTGTGCTTCACAGATATGCTGGCAGTAGGGATATATTCCTGCAATTTCAGGAAAAAGTTATCAAAACCCTGATGTTTACTGACCAGAGTGCGGAGGACAGGTCATCTGGCAGTGATGTCAGATTATTCCTGGCCAGCATTACCCTAGAGAATTTTTTTTCTTGTGTACATAAGCCTTTGCCTGTCGAAGCTGGAGCCCTCACATACAGACACTTCTTAAAAGAATATAACATGGAAGGGCATGTACTGAACGCAGTGTTCATTTGTTAAAGCCTGTGTATAAGAGTATTGCTCTCAAAGTAACACCTTCCCTCTCTAATTTTGTAGTTTCCAATAAGGCCCCATGCACACGGCCGTGTTTCACAGCCGTGTGCGGGCCGTGGAACCGCGGCCTGGATCCCTCCTGAGAGCAGGAGCGCACGGCGTCACTAGTTGCTATGACGCCGTGCACTCCCTGCTGCCGCCGCAATACAGTAATACACTGGTAAGATCTATACCAGTGTATTACTGTACTGTGCCGGCAGCAGGGAGCGCACGGCGTCATAGCAACCAGTGACGCCGTGCGCTCCTGCTCTCAGGAGGGATCCAGGCCGCGGTTCCACGGCCCGCACACGGCTGTGAAACACGGCCGTGTGCATGGGGCCTTAACAACATAAATTATGGTTAGCAGAGTTTGTATAAGGCAATAAAAGATCCAGGGGAGCAGGCTGTGAGCCTGTGTGCACGTAGCTGCTCTGTGCCCTGCCCTTGGTCCCGTATGCCATTAATACTCTCATTTCTGGTATGGGAGTGTTCCCTTTATTGCAGTCACATGTTTGCTGGAGGGCTGCCAGCGGAATCTGATCTGTCTTGGAGGAAACACTATCAGCAGCACATTTTGGCCAGGCTTACCAGAATAGTAAATAATTTATCACAAGACTCAGTCTGTCTGCTGTGGGCAAACATTCTTTAACACCTCACCTTAAAAATAAGGATTTTAAATTCACTTGGTTTGCTTTGTAACTCATAGGGTTGTCAAAATGCTAAAATTTTGATTCGATACCATAAAAAAGTATTGCAATATTCGATACCACGCAAAATAAAAAGAAAACCCCCAAAAAGCTGTGTGCAATCCCCATTTTTTGGAACGTCCGGCACATAATAAAACAGTCCTATCCTATTGTTTGGGGGGGGGGGGGACAAGGTGACTAAAACATGGCTAAATAGCGTGTTTTTCATTTTTTTCCGTTATGGTGTCCACCGATTTAGGAGATATACCAAATATGTTTTTTATTGTTTATATATTTTTATATGTAAACTTGGGAAAGGGGGTGATTTAAACTTTTAGGGGCACGTGTATTAAGACCGGCGTTTTAGACTTTGTCGGATCCTCCTCCAGTTCTAAATGTAAGACAGCTTCTTACTGTCTTACACTTAGACCCTTTTCTATGCGTAATACAGGTGTAGAAAATGGTAAATGAGACGAGTCTGCCGGCCCTTCCCCTTCCCCACCCACAATTTTAGACCTGGCTAGTGAGGAAGTCGCAGATTGCACCTGAAGTGCGCCTAATTTAGGCATATTTGAGATTGATAAATGACCCCCTCAGGGGGCTAAAACTTCCTTTTGATCCCTTATCCTATTCACCCTAATAGATATCTTGCCTACCCTGTCATTTAACCCCTCAGGTCGTGGCACAGAGAAAATGGTAAAGGAGCCCATCCCCGTCCCCACCCACGCCAGGCTCAGTTTTTTAGACCTGGCATGATCAGGGAAAAGTTGCAGATTGCGGTGTATTTCTGTTGAAGAAACTATGGGGGTAATTTATTAATGTAATGAAGCAACTGCTGTGCGAGTTTGTGAACATGGTGGCTGTACTAAGAACTAGAAGAAATCCTTTGTAACAGCCCTTTGAGATTTTGTACTTTTACATAATCCTACTTCTCTTGGTTTGGAATATATTGTTATAATAGAACAGAATGCCCTGCAGAATAAGGGAAAATGTATTGTCTGTGGCTTAGGTTACAATCAGAATGATTGTAATTACATTTGTTTTCCTACTATTCATTAGGTATGGATGTCCTGTGTGTTTGCTGCATACATTCTGCTGGAGAAGGTTGGCTCATGTATGTTACTGTTTGTTTGATCTAAAACTTGTATGTGTTTTACTGCGCAGGACAACAATCTGTAACCTGTACACCATGCCGCGGATATCTGAACCTGTTTGGCTAACTATGATGTCTGGATCACCAGAGAAGAATCACCTGTGCCAGCGGTTTATGAAAGAGCTTGCCTTCCTGATGGAGTACACCTCAAAAACCCAGTAAGGTTTCCTATTCATTTCTAGATGGCAACTGACAAAAACGTTATTTATATAAAATAATCTTTGGCTGAATATTTAGATCACAGCTTCTCAATTTCTCATCTGGACCTTATCACTCCTGGTCACAGTTCATTCCAGATTATTATATCCTACTTAATGTATGATTGATATGTCTCCATGGTTAGTTAAAGAGTTGTTCCAGGAAAAAAATTCTACAGTTTTCAAATCAACACCTGGATCTGAATACTTTCGTAATTGTATGTAATAAAAAATTAGCAAAGCAAGAGTTATTCAATAAAATGTATATGTATAGCGCCATCTTCTCTCTGTTCTTTTTCTTCTTTCTTTGTCCTGCTCACTGAGATGGCCGCACATGCTCAGTTTCATCCTTTTTCTGCCTCCTGAGCTGTGATAGGGAGAGAGTTGCAGCAGAATGGTGCCCCTTAGCTTCAGCAGAAAATACTCTGATTGAGCCGCCAGCTTGATATTAATCTAGGAGAGCAATAAATGGGGAGATCTCGGCACCCATGTGAGGTACAGGGTTTGTTGTAGCTTTGTTAGAAAGAGATTGTCATGTACTATATGATGATATTTCAATTGTTTTACATATATCAATGGATAACTCCTTTTAATGCTAAAGAAAGAGTTTTAGCATTAAAAACGTACATTTTATTATCTCTTCTCATTGGCATCGCCTGCCTCAGAGATAATTAAAAAAAATATATATATATTTTTTTCTTGATACTGTATATAGTTTTAATAACATATAACAAATGTACAGGTTTGTTACATTTCACAGGTCTGTCACATCTGATGCAATTTTTGAAAAAATTATAAATAAATAGCATTTTCCTAAGCGCATACAAGCAGCTTTTATATAGACAGTAAAATTAATCATATTCTACACTGCAAAATATAAAAAAAATTAAGTATGTAAATTCACCCTTAAATTCCAACGTCCAGCATTGGTACTCGCAAGAGTAATCTAATATAAACAGAAGCATTATTTAAAGGGACCCAGTCACCAGTTTATTCTGCCATATTTAAGGACCGCATAAAACTAGTAACTGAGACCCTGAACAATATTTGTATTGAGCCATCCATTTTTTTTAATATTGCTATTGCGCAGTCGCACTACAAGCTGAGCACTAGGGTCCGCTCATTACATTACTCATGTTCTGGGGTCCTCCTGTAGAACCTAGTCCCCCTTCAACCCCATTTATTTGATAACTCTGCTTCTATAGCAGTCAGTGCTGAGGGGAGAGGTTGAGTTGAGAGCCAGGAGATCATGTATATAAGGGCTCGTTACCACACACTCTGTATTGAGCTGGACCTGCTCAATGCTGATTTTGAGCAAAACGATAATTCAGGTAAGTGACCCTGCATTTTGCCCATTTTGTTCCTTTGTGTAGGATAAAATAAAACTGGTTATTGATTCTCTTTAAAAGTGATGTGCGTTCATGAAGGGCTCCTCAAATCCTTTTATTTGCATGAGAACCCTTCTCCATATTTGTGCAATAAGAAACAACAGTATTGTAATATGTGTTACCTGTTGGGCTAGATGCACACACTGTAAAATACGGATTCCAGACGTGTGGGTTTTGCAATATGCGGAACCTAACGGGCCGTCCATGATAGAAATGCCTATTCTTGTCAGCAAAACGGACAAGAATAAGACATGTTCTGATATATTTTTTTTGCGGGGCCAAAAATCATAAACACTACATACTTACCACATTGAGAAGAGTGGATTTCTATGCTTAGAAAGCTAATACATATTACTGCTTTATTTACAGGCACAATATTTGATTATAAGGAAACCACCACAAATATGTATTAGCTGGACGTAAGTGGTCAGTTTTGTGTGTAGAGATCCCAGGTTTGAATCTTGTCAGAGACTTTCATATTTTTTCTCCCATCATTTAACCCACAATAAAAGTCTATAGCCTTATCATATTGATAACTTTTTATGCTTGGGAAGCTAATATATATTACTTGTGGTTTATTTTTATAATCCTATATTGTGCCTGTGAATAAACCAGTAATATGTATTTGTATTAAGCATAAAAACCACTCTTCTAAATATGGTAAGGCTATAGTAGTACAGTAAGCTATAGTAAGTAGCGTATGTCATATGTACCTGCTAGGACACAGCTCTGAGACATTCCTTTGCCCTCAGCATTCTAACATCTAGTCCTCTCAATCAAGGGGAGGGGGAAGTGTGCAGAGAACAGGGGTGTTACAGAAGCAGTTCTCCAAGGACTCAGGTTTACCCCCTGGTGCTCCAATTTGCTCATTTGCATATGAATACAACACTGATATCTCTGCAGCTGTTTAGCATACAGACAGATAAAACAAAGGTATTGTTTTAATCAGCATAATTAACCCTACCAGGCAGTATGCCTGGTTTAATAGGGTTAATGATACTGACAGACCCTTATTAATTGTGCCTGCCATTTTTTACTTGTATCTGCTGTTGGGCTGGTAGTCTGTAAATAAAGCTTGCTTATTTTTGCTACAATATCCCTATGAGTATTTTTAGTCTGAGCAGGTTATTTGTCAACTTGGACCCAGACAGCTTATCATGCGAGAGATTTGCTCCTCAGGTCACGTCCCTCAGGATGGTCATTGTTGCCTAATTTAGCAGTATACAGTATATTCGTTTAGTATCTGGTAGCTTTTAGCTCAGGGGTAGCTTTGCAAAAGCAAGAGCATTCCTCTGCCAGTCAGGGGAATTTCACTTTGAGTGCCGGGCAAGCACCACAGGTCTCATTAGAAGGGGATTCAATTATTAGGTTTACAGATGGGGCCATCTGTGTTGTCTTCCTGGTGTTCAAGTACGTGATCTTGTGGATCAGATTGATATATTGGCACCAGTGACAAAGTGGTAGGTGAAGGACATCTGGGTAGTAAGGGATCTGTGTTGTAAGCTGAGGGCAAGGACCTCAAATGTAGTATTTTATAAAATACTTCCTGTACCACGCAGTAGGACATTAGGGAGGTTAACAAGCAACCCAAAAACTAGTGTAGGAAGAAGGGGTTCTCTGTTGGCTACAGGTTTTATGGTAGGGTTAGAGTGCACTTCAATGGGGAGGGTGCAGCTGTCCTTGGGGAGACGGTTGGAGCAGTCTTTAAACTAGGGATTGGAGTGGAGTGCCATTACATTATATGAGGGGAGGATACCTGGGGCTAAGTACTGTAATTAAAATGGGGCAGGAAAGGAGGGAGTGGTTAGAACAGTTAATTAGGATATATTTAAAATAAAAAGTAACCAAAAACCACTATATATATATATATATATATATATATATATATATATATATATATATATATATGAAAAAAAAAGTCCAGTGGGAGCACCAACCAGAGTGCGGGTGCACGGTCCAACACAGGGCAGCGGCAGACCCCAAAATTTGTACAAAGCGAAGAAGTAGGACTGCACTCCAAATGTGGTAAAATAGCAGTGATTTATTCACCCATAATATGGCAGGTCTTGCGACGTTTCGGCTCACAAGAGCCTTCCTCAAGCCTTGAGGAAGGCTCTTGTGAGCCGAAACGTCGCAAGACCTGCCATATTATGGGTGAATAAATCACTGCTATTTTACCACATTTGGAGTGCAGTCCTACTTCCTCGCTATATATATATATATATATATATATATATATATATAGCGGAAAAGGAGATTTGGCGGCACCAGTCTGTTGGCTCAGGTGCTATGTCCAAAGGAATGAGCTTTCCACCTTGTAATATATGCAGAGAATCGGACAGCACTCCAAGACTTGAAAAAAGTAGAAATCTTTATTCACCCATGTGAAAAATAATATTTTTCACATGGGTGAATAAAGATTTCTACTTTTTTCAAGTCTTGGAGTGCTGTCCGATTCTCTGCATATATATATATATATATATATATATATATATATATATATATATATATATATATATATATATATATATATATATATATATATATATATATATATATATATATATATATATATATGAAAAAGAAACCATCGGCGGCACCACCCTCAAAATTAGTAAGATAAGGACAGGTGCAAAATCCAAGTTCGGCAGCAGGCTTACCCACTTATAGAAATGAAAAAATTGGACTGCACTCCAAGCGTGTCTTCAGGAAAAATCTGTTTAATCACCCATAAATGGCAAAGCAACGTTTTGGCTCCAACTGAGCCTTTCTCAAGCGCTTGAGAAAGGCTCAGTTGAAGCCGAAACGTCGCTTTGCCATTTATGGGTGATTAAACAGATTTTTCCTGAAGACACACTTGGAGTGCAGTCCAATTTTTTCATATATATATATATATATATATATATATATATACTAATGCCAGAAGCTTGACCAATAAAATTGATTAACTAGAATTCCAACATAGTGGGAATGAAAAAAAGACAAAGAAAAAGGATGATTGAATGGAGCTCCAATAATTATGTGTAAATATATCAGCGGTCAGTAGCAACTGCTGATGCTGTTGCTTTTCCCCATACATTCGCCAAAGAAATTGCGCAAAAATCTTCACATAGTAAATATAAACTTTATTGACAATGTAAAATTCATGCATGAAGATTAAAAAAAGGCAGTACAAAGGTGGAACACAAGGGAGAGGAATAGCACCCAAGGAGGGGCTGGGAGGTCAGCACACCAGGAGTCAGGGAAAAATATATTAAGATAATCAGATGCTAGTCACAAAGACACCTCAAGACAATAAGCCCCAAGCAATGGCAAACGGAGACAAATGTGAGGGTAAACAGACTTGGTGATTAAGAGAAAAGGATAAGCATACACTGAGTGGTGTGTCAATCTCTCAGCCACCTCCTGACCCAATGCCGTTTCGCCAGTCAATCTGTAGGTATTGGGATGATTGATTTCCGTAGAAAATGCATTTACCCTTTCCAGAAATATCATATTTGAGTGTTGGCACATGTTTGTATGTTATTTGTATTAAGCATGTGTGCTTCTTATTTCAGGTTCCTTCCAGCTCTGATCACCGCTGTCCTCACAAATCACCTGGCATGGGTCCCTACTGTAATGCCCAATGGACAACCGCCCATTAAAATCTTCCTCGAAAAACACTCTTCACAAAGTGTAGACTTGCTGGCAAAGACCCACCCATACAACCCTCTCTGGGCACAGCTTGGTAAGTTGCACTTGACATTAGTACGAATGTTTCTTAAATCTGTGGATAACGTTGCAATTTTAATTTAATGTTTATCAAAACTGGTGTAAAGTAGAACTGGCTTAGTTGCCCATAGCAACCAATTTGATTCCTTTTTTTAATTTATTTTAGAGCTCCTTTGGAAAATGGGAGGAGGCATCTGATTAGTTACTTTGAGCAACTAAGGGCTCTTTCACACTTGCGTTCTTTTCTTCCGGCATAGAGTTCAGTCGTCGGGGCTCTATGCCGGAAGAATCCTAATCAGTTTTAGGCTGAATGCACACGGCCGTGTTTCACAGCCATGTGCGGGCCGTGGAACCGCGGCCTGGATCCCTCCTGAGAGCAGGAGCGCACGGCGTCACTGGTTGCTATGATGCCGTGCGCTCCCTGCTGCCGCCGCAATACAGTAATACACTGGTATGATCTATACCAGTGTATTACTGTACTGTGCCGGCAGCAGGGAGCGCACGGCGTCATAGCAACCAGTGACGCCGTGCGCTCCTGCTCTCAGGAGGGATCCAGACCGCGGTTCCACAGCCCGCACACGGCTGTGAAACACGGCCGTGTGCATGGGGCCTTATCCTAATGCATTCTGAATGGAGAGAAATCCGTTCAGGACCGGAACGTTTTTTGGCTGGAGAAAATACCGCAGCATGCTGCGCTTTTTGCTCCGGCCAAAAATCCTGAACACTTGCCGCAAGGCTGGATCCGGAATTAATGCCCATTGAAAGGCATTAATCCGGATCCGGTCTTAAGCTAAACGTAGTTTCGGCCCATTGCCGGATCCGACGTTTAGCTTTTTCTGAATGGTTACCATGGCTAAAGTCCTGGCAGCCATGGTAAAGTGTAGTGGGGAGCGGGGGAGCAGTATACTTACCGTCCGTGCGGCTCCCGGGGCGCTCCAGAGCGACGTCAGGGCGCCCCACGCGCATGGATGACGTGATCGCATGGCACGTCATCCATGCGCATGGGGAGCTCTGACATCATTCTGGAGCGCCCCGGGAGCCGCACGGACTGTAAGTATACTGCTCCCCCGCTCCCCACTACTACTATGGCAACCAGGACGTTAATAGCGTCCTGGCTGCCATAGTAACACTGAACGCATTTTGAAGATGCATCCATCTTCAAATGCTTTCAGTTCACTTGCGTTTTTCCGGATCCGGCGTGTAATTCCGGCAAGTGAAGTACACGCCGGATCCGGACAACGCAAGTGTGAAAGAGCCCTAAGCCAGCTTTCCTTTGCACCAGTTAAATTTCTCACGCAATAAGTTTTCCTATTAGTTTCATTCTGCGCACTGCTTACATTACAATGGTTCTCAAGTTATAATATCAATGACTGTTGTAAGTTAAAAGAATGTAACTTAAGATCATAACTCTATGGAGAACAAATAATTGTCTTTCATTCACCAAAATGTCACCCAGAATAATAAAAAATAGAAAACTGAAAAAAAGAGATACGTAATTAGTACATATAAATTAAGTCACTTGAGAGCTGCCGGAAGCTGTAAATCACTTTTTATGTAGTGAACAGTAATCATCTTCATCTGGTTTTCAAAGAAGCAGTTTATCCTGGCACAGATGAAGAGCAGTATAGGACTTGTAGTACCACACTGTACAGTAGAGAGGCGCTACTAGGCAGACAGTCGGTGCATCCACTTCAGTAATACAAGTGCCTATGCTGATTAGTTGGATCTTCCAGTCAATCACAACTGCCAGTATGCACAGATCTGAATTGTGTGCAACATTGTATGTTGACTGTGCTTTCAACATGTAATGGCCTTGGACAGATAATTTCACAGTGAAAATATTGTATCCTGAGTACAAGGTAACTTCAATGACCACTGTATATCCATATGCTGTGTAGGTCAACTTTGGGTGACAACTCAGGCTCTTTCAGTTCGCAGGAATAGTTCTTTTGAAATAGTCATGAAAATGTTGAACAAGTACTGTGTGGGCCTGTTTTCTATGTGGCACTGTTGTGTAGGCTTTTATTGCTGTGTACTTAGAAATTGTTGTGTGGGCACGCAGCTTTCATGGACATAATTACTATGTGGAGAGACAGCTGTATTGTGAATAAGCAAATCTTTCTAACTGGCTTGTGCATTTGCCAGTCAATAGAATACAATGGGAGAATGAATTTGCTTATTCTTGTTTGCTAGACTATAGTCTCTTAATGGCTGGCAAAGTGGGCAGAAAGGGAAATAAAAATAAGCTGGTCCATATCTGTGAGCATCTTGCCTATATACAGAGCCACTATGTGCCTGTAGCTACTTGGTATACTATTATGATTATAGTATGTACACTTTATAGTAAATGTATTCCCATAATTACTAGTTTTTATTTTTGTCCTTTTGGCTTTGATGTTTAATCATTTTCTGATCTGTGACAAACTATTAAGATGGATTTACACTGCCTGATATTCGGTAAGAGTATCGGGAATGAATGTTCCTGCGAACGCTAGTTCCCAACAAGGTGCTAGTTCCCAACAACCTGATGAACGAGCGTTTCATCCTGTCGTTTGTGCAGGCACCACCTTTTACCAGTTCTGGGCAGCAATCTACATCAATCATAGGTATCAGATCCATTAGCCCACATACCTTCAGGACACACATGTGCCTCGGCTTTCCCAGGCTCTCGGTGCGCATGTCAGGAAAGAAAGGGCTACGTCACTACCTGATTCACCCAGGGTCAGCTGATCGCGAGCGGCTCCGCCCAAACAATCTCTCGTCATCATACCTCTCCTGTCATGTGCACCGTTGCCTATGAGCCGGTCCGCCCATCCCCGAGAACTGAAGGCGATCGCCCCACACCACCACGTCCACAGCGTTAGCAGTCAGAACCTGGATCGAGTTGTGCGGTAGTCAAGACTCACCGGCCTACTCTTCACATCCTCTGGCGCAATCGGGGGTCGTCCGCTGAGGAGCAGGCGGAGGCACGACGTCTCCAGCCGAAACCTGACCTTGGTGACGTCATGGCCCCGCCTCTCTAACTTCCGACCCAACCCGTGTTGCCAGAGACGCAACCCAGGTCTAGCCCCGCCCCCCGCAGTGGCGTGCGGTGGGAGACACCCACACTCATATCAGGGGTGCAAGTAGGACCAAGCCCTATGATCTATGCTGTGCCGTGATCCATGTGGGCCAGGAACAAGTGAGAATGTGCATTAATCAAAAATCAAAGTACAGTTAAAAAACACTATACAGAGAACCAGTTCAAAGGTCACTCAGAATCATTACACATTTGTTACTGAGAAATCTACGTTCATTCCAAAAGGTTGAAGGGCTCTCATCTCAAAGATCCACTTAAACTCCTTTTTGCGTAGAATCCGATCCTTGCCCCCCCCACGTCTCAGAGGGCCGACAGAATCAATGATTCTAAACCGGAGTTGGTTGACCGAGTGTCCACGCTCCAGGAAGTGTTTTGCCACCGGCTTATCAATCTGGGCCCTACGAATATTGCTCTTATGGGAGTTGATACGTTCCCTGGCTTCCATTGTGGTTTCCCCAATGTAAATAAGGCCACACGGGCACGTGATCATATATATCACGTCCCGTGACCTGCATGTAAAGAAGTTTTTAATCTGAAAGGGCTTGCCACTATAGGGATGGGCAAAGGTATCTCTCTTTAGCATATTGCCACAGTTGCAACAACCAAGGCAGGGAAAACATCCCAACTTCCTTGGTGCCAGATACCTCTGCCCCTCCCTATGTGGCTCACCAACCTCGGTCCTCACCAATTTATCACACAGGTTGGCCCCTCTCTTATATGCCATCATGGAGAAACCCACAAATTCCTCTACCATGGGTAACCCTTTTTGCAAGATGTGCCACTCTTTGCGTATAATACGCGCTATGTCACCACTGTTGGTTCCATATGTTGAGACGAACGGAATCCGTTTAGAGTCCCTCTCCTTCTTCTTTCCCTGGAACGTGGACTCTCTATCAACCTCCCCCACTTTTTGTGAGATCTTCTCCACCAATCGTCGTGGATATCCCCTCTCGAGGAATTTCTTCCCCATCTCCTCCACCCTTATCCCAAATCGCTCCTCCCCCGATACCACCCGTCTCACACTCAGCTCTGGATCTGATACCTATGATTGATGTAGATTGAGACACCTAGTAGGAGCACCAGAGGACGCATCCTTGATGACATCAGCACCTTATTCACTATGTTATTACTCCTGTGTGAGTGGGTGTGTTTTAATGTATTTAAACAGGTACTTTTAGATTTCACATTGTGTTTGATAAAGGCTGTGAAGCAGTCGAAACGTCACAACTGTTGCACGCTTGTTCACTTGGCGGTTCCCATTAAAAGGGACTTTTTTACCGGTCATGCTGCCTCCATCTTCTTTTCTTGGACTTATCATGTAGGAGCCCTGATGAATCTTGGACTCCAGGTAGGCTGTTGCATACCGGATGACCTCAAGTTCTGGTGAGTGCGATTCCATTATTATTTTTTGTTATTGTCTGGATTCTTGGAGTCAGCACCGGGGTTAGATCCTCCAACATGGAAGGAACCCCAGGATCTAATAAGGTCAGTGAAACCGCCAATGTGAACTCGTGCTTATATACAGATGAACAGATCCAGAGACTCATTCATGGGGATAGCGGGGATGTTGCCTTCTTGAGCACCCCCTCTACGGACCTGCTCAAACGTAAATATGAGCAAGACTTACACTTGAATACGCTTAGAGAATACTACCGCACACAGCGGATACCTCGGGGTTTAAGATCCCATCTCAGACCGACCCTACTCCCTAATAACGAGAAATTCTGCAAAAAAATTGAGTTGATTAACAACAAACATGCGTTTGAATTAATGCTGCTAAATATTGACTTTCTTGGCCAAGAGATCGAGGGGGTGAAAGTGTTCATGACAGCCTTGGAGTCACAGATTCAGAATTTACTGAGCAGTGACGAGAACACAATGTTCTTTGAGAAAATTAAGAACTATACGCTTCGACATAAAACTGAAGTCGAGAAAATTAAAAGGGACAAATGGCATCGGGATCTGGATGATTACCAGATGGGCCAGGTCTATAATTTGCAGCAGCAGACGCATAATAAACCTCGCAGAAAGAAGGGGAGAAAGTTTGAGCAGAGTCGATTTGGCTTCACGACGGGCGAGTCTGACTCCTCAGACGATACAGGCAAAATGGCTTTTTTAGGCCCCCCGCCACACAGCCAAAACGGAGGTGCAGTAGGGGGGGGGGGAAATACCATAGACCCCAGAAAAACCTTACCTCCACCATTTCAGAAATACAAGACCACACGGGGACGGACGACGAGACGCAACCAGATCTAACCTTGAATCTGGTTGTCAATATTTCCACAAAACAGCTATCTACTGAGCAAAAGACAACTTTTCCCATTTTTTTATACAAAGTTGGCATTTGACCAAGATATTTATCTCACCCAGCATGGGTATATGTAAAATGACACCCCAAAACACATTCCCCAACTTCTCCTGAGTACGGCGATACCAGATGTGTGACACTTTTTTGCAGCCAAGGTGGGCAAAGGGGCACATATTCCAAAGTGCACCTTTCGGATTTCGCAGGCCATTTTTTACACATTTTGATTGCAAAGTACTTCCCACACATATGGGCCCCTAAATTGCCAGGGCAGTATAACTACCCCACAAGTGACCCCATTTTGGAAAGAAGACACCCCAAGGTATTCCGTGAGGGGCATGGCGAGTTCCTAGAATTTTTTATTTTTTGTCCCAAGTTAGTGGAATATGAGCCTTTGTAAGGAAAAAAATAAAAATAATAAAAATCATCATTTTCCGCTAACTTGTGACAAAAAATAAAAAATTCTAGGAACTCGCCATGCCCCTCACGGAATACCTTGGGGTGTCTTCTTTCCAAAATGGGGTCACTTGTGGCGTAGTTATACTGCCCTGGCAATTTAGGGGCCCAAATGTGTGAGAAGTACTTTGCAATCAAAATGTGTAAAAAATGGCCTGCGAAATCCGAAAGGTGCTCTTTGGAATGTGTGCCCCTTTGCCCAACTAGGCTGCAATAAAGTGTCACACATCTGGTATCGCCGTACTCAGGAGAAGTTGGGGAATGTGTTTTGGGGTGTCATTTTACATATACCCATGCTGGGTGAGATAAATATCTTGGCAAAAGACAACTTTTCCCATTTTTTTATACAAAGTTGGCATTTGACCAAGATATTTATCTCACCTAGCATGGGTATATGTAAAATGACACCACAAAACACATTCCCCAACTTCTCCTGAGTACGGCGATACCACATGTGTGACACTTTTTTGCAGCCTAGATGCGCAAAGGTGCCCAAATTCCTTTTAGGGGGGCATTTTTAGACATTTGGAGCCCAGACTTTTTTTTTTCTCACAAAGTCTCACTTTCCGCTAACTTGGGACAAAAATATTTTAATATTTCATGGACTCAATATGCCCCTCAGCGAATACCTTGGGGTGTCTTCTTTCCAAAATGGGGTCATTTGTGGGGTGTTTGTACTGCCCTGGCATTTGAGGGTCTCCGCAATCATTACATGTATGGCCAGCATTAGGAGTTTCTGCTATTCTCCTTATATTGAGCATACAGGTAATGAGATTTTTTTTTCCGTTCAGCCTCTGGGCTGAAAGAAAAAAATGAACGGCACAGATTTCTTCATTCGCATCGATCAATGTGGATGAAAAAATCTCTGCCAAAAAAAAGAGGGGAAAGGCGTCTGCCAGGACATAGGAGCTCCGCCCAACATCCATACCCACTTAGCTCGTATGCCCTGGCAAACCAGATTTCTCCATTCACATCAATCGATGTGGATGAATAAATCATTGCCAGCATTTTTTATTTTTTTTTATGTACAAAGTGTTTGCCAAAGCATAGGAACGCCGCCTCCTCCTCAGCTCGTATGCCTTGGCAAACGTATCTTTTACTGTAGAGTAGAAATCTCGTCTTGCAGCGCCGCATACACCGTCTTGCGTGTAATCTGACAGCAGCGCAATGCTTCTGTCAGAATGCACATCAGTGCTGCAGCTGGTCGATCGGTTGGTCCACCTGGAAGGTAAAAAATAAAATGAAAAAACCAGGCCGCAACGCAATAATTTTATTAACTTTTGAACAGAACATATAAACTTTAACTTTTTGAACTAAACATTAACCTTTTTGCTTACTGGTGTTTTTTTTTTACCTTTATAGAACAAACCTCTCCTTCCCCATGGGTCAATGTGCAAAGCGCAAATCGCCCAAAGATGTGGCGAAGTGCGTTATGCACTTTGTCCCAGGTGAAAGGAGAGGTTTGCAGCAGCTGTGAGTGAATGGGCCCTAATAGCCCTGTGTGCCTGTCCTGGTGAGATGTGATCCCTATGCTAGGTGTACCTGTGTGTTGTACTTCCGGAAACACTTCCCTAAGCATAAGGCAGGGTGGTTAGGACAGTCAGGACAGAAATAACGGGTGTCACGCCTTATTCCACTCCTGCTACAGACACAACATCTTTTTCGGGGTGACGGTTGGGTTGAGGTACCGGCAACGACATTGGGGAAATGTCGCTCGTGTAGACGGCTAACTACACTGGTGGATGGGGCCACGGAACCTCCTGGGTACAGGAGGTTCTCGATGATCTCTTCCTGAAATTTGAGGAAGGATCCTGTTCTCCCAGCCTTACTGTAGAGAACAAAACTATTATACAGAGCCAATTGAATCAAATATACAGACACCTTCTTATACCAGCGTCTGGTTCTGTGGGACACTAAATACGGAGACAACATCTGGTCATTGAAGTCCACCCCTCCCATGTGAAGGTTATAGTCGTGGACTGAGAGGGGCTTTTCAATGACACGGGTTGCTCGCTCAATTTGGATTGTCGTGTCTGCGTGAATGGAGGAGAGCATGTAAACGTCACGTTTGTCTCTCCATTTTACCGCGAGCAGTTCTTCGTTACACAATGCAGCCCTCTGCCCCCTTGCAAGACTGGTGGTAACGAGCCGTTGGGGGAAGCCCGCGCGACTAGTTCGCGCGGTGCCACAGGAGCCAATCTGTTCTAGAAACAATTGCCTAAAGAGGGCCACACTTGTGTAGAAATTGTCCACATAAAGATGGTACCCCTTGCTGAATAACGGTGACACAAAGTCCCAGACTGTCTTCCCACTGCTCCCCAGGGAGTCAGGGCAACCGACCGGCTCCAGGGTCTGATCTTTTCCCTCATAGACACGAAATTTGTGGGTATAGCCTGTGGCCCTTTCACAGAGCTTATACAATTTGACCCCATACCGGGCGCGCTTGCTTGGGATGTATTGTTTGAAGCCAAGGCGCCCGGTAAAATGTATTAGGGACTCGCCTATGCAGATGTTTTGCTCAGGGGTATACAAATCTGCAAATTTCTGGTTGAAATGGTCTACGAGGGGCCGAATTTTGTGGAGTCGGTCAAAAGCTGGGTGGCCTCTGGGATGGGAGGTGGTGTTGTCGCTAAAGTGCAGGAAACGCAGGATGGTCTCAAATCGTGTCCTGGACATAGCAGCAGAGAACATGGGCATGTGATGAATTGGGTTTGTGGACCAATATGACCGCAATTCATGCTTTTTAGTTAGACCCATGTTGAAGAGAAGGCCCAGAAGAGTTTTAATTTCGGAAACTTGGACAGGTTTCCACCGGAAAGGCTGGGCATAAAAGCTTCCCGGGTTGGCGGTTATAAATTGTGTGGCATACCGATTTGTTTCGGCCACAACTAAGTCCAAGAGCTCCGCAGTCAAGAACAGCTCAAAAAATCCCAGGGCCGAACCGATCTGAGCTGTCTCAACCCGAACTCCAGACTGGGCGGTGAAAGGGGGAACTACAGGTGCGGCTGGACTACCAATCAGGATTTGCCAGCACCTCAGGGATTCTAGGGGCTCTACGGGCCCGTCTTTGCGGTGGCTGCGACGGGGTCACTACTGCTCGTGCCACCGTACCAGCTTCAACTGCCCTTCTGGTGCTCGCCACTTCACCAGGTTGTACGGCAGTGCTGGTACCAGGTCCAGGAAGGGCTGCGCTGCTGGTGTATGCCTCACCACGTAATCCGACAGCACCAGCCCCACTCTGCTGCTCTTGAAGCAGATCCTGCGCAACCTGTGCCTAGCGACACTGGGCCGGGTACGACTGGTGCTATCAGGGACCTCAGCCTCCGCGTCCGAACTTTGGGTCAGAGAGCCACTGCTTTCTACAGGTTCATATTCTGACCCGCTAGATTCATCAGATGAGGGTTCCCATTCCTCATCCGACTGGGTCAGAAGCCTGTTGGCCTCTTCAGAAGAATACCCCCTGTTTGACATTTGGGCAACTAAATTTAGGGGTATTCCCTGAGACTACGCCGCAGCGCGTGTAAAGTGAATGTGCAGTGATCAAAAAATAATAATTTTTTGTCACTGCGGTGGGGCGGGCGTGGGTGAATGCACGTGTGGGCGACACTATAAGTGACACTAATACTATTATAGATCTGACCGTGATCAGTTTTGATCACTTCCAGATACTATAAAAGTACAAATGCTGATTAGCGATACGCTAACTGATCCCTAAACTACCTAACCAAGGGGCCTAAACTATCCTAAAACCTAACAGTCAATACCAGTGAAAAAAAAAAAGTGATCGTTTACACTGATCACTTTTTTCCTTTCACTAGTGATTGACAGGGGCGATCAAAGGGGTGATCAAAGGGTTAATTGGGGTGCAGGGGGTGATCTGGGGCTAGTGTGTGGTGTTTGGTGTACTCACTGTGAAGCCTGCTCCTCTGCTGGATCCAACCGACAAACAGGACCAGCAGAGGAGCATGGCAGCAATATAACAGATCATATTTACTAATATGATCTGCTATATGGCTACTGATTGGATTTTTTAAAAATCAGCAACCTGCCAGCCGCGATCATTGGCTGGCAGGTTGCTGACGAAATACTGCTTTAACTTTTGCCGGCCCGCGATGCGCATGTGCGGGCCGGTTCTGACCGAAATCTCGCGTCTCGCGAGATGACGCACAGATGCGTCCAGGAGGAGTAAATCAACCACCTTCCGGACGCATTCGTGCGTTAGGTGGTCCGGAGGTGGTTAATTAAAACTCGGTTGTCCCACTCAGTCACCCCATTGACCATAATGGGAATTGACAGTTGTCCGGCCTCTCCCTGGCATAAATGCAGGGATTCAGCTGGACAAAAACCATTGTGTGCAGCAATATTTGATCAGCAGAATCCCTGACGATTCCTACAGAACTCTTGCAGGTTCTCTGCTAGGACAGCCTGCCGGATTGCTGTGCCGCAATGTGTGAAACTAGCCATTGCTCTGTTGCTTCTGTCTAGCCCATCCTCAACTCTGTCTTACAATTAATCCTCATCTTGTCACCTCTGCCAATCCCCTCACTAGCTACCAATTGCATACACAAAAAAATAAAATCTGTTCCAAATACTAGCAATGACATACATGGCCATCCACAACCTGTCTTCTCCATATGTCCCTGACCTAACCTCTTAATAGATCCCTGCGTAATCTCTGATCTTCCTGCTCATGCAATAGTTTCCAAGATTTCTCCCAGCACAAAAGTCTCTCCCCCACCGTGGAAGCTATCTAAAGCAACCTGAAAACCTACCTCTAAGGGCTCACGCAAATATATGAGCATCGGCCGTGTGCAGCCCGCATCGCGGATGCCGACCCATTAACTTGAATGGTTGGTGCGGGTGGATCATCGACCTATTCAAGTTGCATGGGTCTGGATCCGTCTGCAGAATCTGCACGGAGTAGGAATGCACGGAACGTCCAGTCAACGGCCATGTGCATGAGGCCTAAAGGAAAGCCTACAACTTAGGCCTCATGCACACGGCCGTTGTTTGGGATGGCGGCTCGGATGCGGACCCATTCACTTCAATGGGGCCGCAAAAGATGCGGACAGCACTCCGTGTGCTCTCCGCATCCGTTGCTCCGTTCCGCGGCCCCGCTAAAAAAAATATAACATGTCCGCGCTTTGCGGACAAGAATAGGCATTTATATTGACGGCCTACCGTTCCGTTCCACAAATTGCAGAAGGCACACGGACGGCTTCCGTTTTTTGCGGATCCGCGTTTTGCGGACCGCAAAAAACGGAACGGTCGTGTGCATGAGGCCTTACAATACCTTGCTGTCACTATGCAGCCATCTGTGCAGCTTCCACCTTCACCTACTGTCTGCTATCACTTCGAGATTGTCAGCCTTGCGGACAGGGTCTCCTCTATCCCTCTGATTGTTCCTGTTTATTGTACTTGTATTCTATTATGTATGCATACCCGATTTCCATGACAGTATCCTGGAATTAATGGCGCTCTAAAATAAAAAATACTACTGCAAAAAATAAGATGTTTTTCAGTGTATTATATGTACCTCCAAATTGTGACAAAAAAAAACCTTTTCTACAAAAATAAACCTCTCCCTCATAATGCAAGTGATGGAAAAGTAAAAAAAGCTTCATTCAACAGTCTGTGGGTGTGGTGCACCGATTGTTTCTTAGGTTTTCTGCCATCTAGTGCCCTTTTTTATTACTGAGGAAAAGGTTTTAAGACATTTTAACCAATGGAGTGAATTATAGACCTGGAGACGAATAACTTTGCTATAGGTTGGAATATTAATACTTTACTTAGAATTGTGTTCAACATATTATGTCCCTACATCACTTTCTTCTCTTTCCCAACCTGTATGGAACATACTGACACATATGGACATGGCTCTAGCAACAAATAATCTTTATACCTTAGATTGTGAGCCCCATTGGGGACAGTTGGATACTAATATCTGTAAAGCACTGCGGAATATAGCAGCGCTATATAAGTGCATAAAATAAATAAATAAATATGCAATGTGCTGGAGTTGCACAGTCTATAGGGGAGGTTGAATGCACAGAGAGAGAGCTGTAGCACAGTTTTCCAAGAAAGAAGGGGTTGAAAGAGGTCAACACCAATGCAGTTGTCCATCGTAGCTACGTTTGTGATACAGTTAATACCAAACTGCTATCACTTTTTTCCAGTTATGAGCAGTAATTCATTTTTCTCGCCCAGTTTCCTTGGGGGACACAGAAGACCTTGGGTATAGCTCATCTCCATAGGAGGCGTGACACTAAGTGAAAACTGTTAAGCCCCTCCTCCACAGCTATACCCTCAGCCTGGAGAGAGAGACTGCCAGTTTTTGCTTAGTGTCCAAGGAGGCAAGACACTCCCTGCTACTGCAGGGCTGTTTTCCCCTTGTTTTAAATTTTGATTTTTACTTTTTTCTTTTCTTTTTGTTCCAGATCATCAGGGACAACAGAGACGCACTAGACCTCTCTGTTTCTCCCGGGGTCGAGCTGCGCCAGTGCCGGTCATCCGCACTGCTGCCTCCCCCACAGAAGGCAAGGTGGATCAGGGCAGCCCAGCTCCCCTACATCCCGCCAGCACAAGGGTCGCCCGCACGCCAAGTCCCTCTTCCAGCGTCCTGCCACTACGGTGCCAGTAGCTGAAGGGGCGACCCTGCTGGAACGGACCGAGGGTGAAGACGGCTATGGTGAGAGATTGGCTTCTCCAGCCCTACGTCCCCCCCCTCACCCCTCACCCCACCCCGGTCTCCTGCGTGCCTGACTCCCATACTGACAGGGCCTCTGGACCCTTTTGTCCCTGCTAGCCCTAGGCTGGCCCCTGGCTGCCACAGGGCGACATTTTGCTCCCATAGGACATGGCACCCTTCTTCCTGCAAGAAGAATGCCTGGGGAGCTGCAGACCTAGCTGCCCCTGACGTAGGGGTTAGGCAGGATTCCCACCCTCACAGACCCGGTCTCAGGGTCCCCCTCCCTCTTACCGGCCACTGCTTCAGGGCCACAGGGCCCGCGCCTTGCTGCCCCTGGTCCATCACGGGCTCCGGTCCGGTCAGCACTAATATTCCGGTGCGGCCGGGCGCCGCAAAAGATTTTAGGTTCCGCGGCTCCCGCGGCGGTCCGCCATTCCAGGCCTCCTTACTTCCGGCAGGCGGGGTGGGCTCCCGCGGCCAGCGAGCCACCATTCCAGTCCTGTCTCTCCGGCCGGCCGGGTGGGCTCCCGCGCCGGCGAACCGCCATTCCGGGCCCCTATCTCTTCTGGCCGGCGGGGTGGGCTCCCGCGGCCGGCATTGGGCTATGCCCAGCAGGTGGCGGTCGGCGGGGCTCCGCTACTTGGTCCCAGGCTTCGGCCTGCTGTGCCGCAATCCCGACCGGCCCGCGGGGTGGGCTCCCGCGGCCGGTTTGAAGCGCCGTTCCGCCCCAGGTCCCGGCGGTATGACGGGCCGGGGGCCGCAATTTAGCCCCCGGCTTCGCGGCCTACTAGGCCGCAATCTTCCGGTCTCTGGTGGAGGGGGCGGGAACTTCTCCAGGCGCGAATTTTCCCGCCTGGAGGTTCCTCCGCCCCCAGGGGATCGCACGCCGCCCTCCAGGCCGGATCCCTGTTAACCCTTTGGGTGCAGGCCGGCTCCCAAAATTGGGTCTGTATAGTTGGCCCCCATTTTTTTCTCAGGGCCCCTATATGGTGGCTCCCCTTTAGCCTCAGAGGCTGAGTTGAAAGAAAAAAATAAATAAAAAAATAATGAAATAAAAATAATAGATCATGATTTCTATTGGGCTGCGCTTGACGCTGCAGCCTCATCAGTAATGCTGCATGTCTGCATGACCTCCTTCCACAGGCGGCATGGTGTTGCGCTCCCAGCCTGCGTCGCTGCTAGGGCATTTCCCCTTTTAGGCGGTTTTCTTGCCTCTTCCAGGATACGGCGCTGGCCAAGTGCATTCGGCCCTCTGTAGGCAGCATTCATCGTCTCTCCAGTTATGGTGCCTGCCATGTGCATTCCCCCCCCCCCTCCTAGGCGGGCTACTGCACTCTCCCTGGCTGGCCATGTGCATGACCCCCTTCTTGGGCGGAATGCTGCACCTTCACCGGATACGGTGCTGGCCTTCTGCACGACCCCCTTCCATAGGTGGAACGCTGCACTCTCTGGATTTGCTGCCGGCCATGTGCGTGACCCCCTTCCGTGGGCGGAACGCTGCACTCACTGGATTCGCTGCCGGCCATGTGCGTGACCCCCTTCCTGGGCGGAACGCAGCACTCTCACTGGATCTGATGCCGATCATGTGCATCCCCCCTTTTTTAGGCGGGATACTGCACTTTCACCGGATACGGTACTGGCTGTGTGCACGACCCCCTTCCAGGCGGCGCTGATGTGCTATGATGTACTTATGTACTATGTTATTATGCTGCACTCTCGCTGATGTGCTATGATGTACTTATGTACTATGTTATTGTGCTGCACTCTCACTGATTGCGCTGCCGGCCTTTTCTTAGGCGGTATGCTGCACTCTCATTGGATTCCCTGCCGGCCTTAGGTATGCCTCCTTCCCTCAGACAGCATACATACATCCCTCTGTCTTTGGGTGTTTCCTCGCAGGTACGTTGCTGGCCACGTGCATGTACCCCATACATGGCAGGGTGCTTGCACTCTCGCTGGATCCGCTGTCGGCCATGGGCATGACTCCTCTTCCGTAGGCAGTGTACGCACTCTTGCTGGATTCGCTGCCAGCCAGGGGCATGCCTTCCTTCCTCAGGCGACATGCACGCGTTCTTAGTGACTGTGGTTGTCTCTCGCCAGTACGTTGCTGGCCATGTGTATGACTCCCATGCATGGCGGTGTGCTCGCACTCTCCCTGGAGGAGATGCTGGCCATGTGCTTTACCCCCTTTTTCTGGGCGGTGTGCTACACTCACCGGATACATTGCTGGCCATGAGAATGGCCCTCTATCATGGGTGGAACGCTTGCACTTCCATTGGATACGGTGCTGGCCTTGTGCGTGACCACTTCTCACTTCAAGGGCAGAATTTGGCACGCTCCTGGGATTCACGGCTGTCCTTATGTGGCTGGGCTGGACTTGTACATGTCCCCATTCATTGGCAGAGTAGTTACTCTCTCGCTGAGTTCAGTGTTGGGTGTATTATTGCACACTCATTTAATGCTAGGATACCCTGTGCATGTTCCCCTTTCACTAGATGGACCTCCTGCATTCCTGCTGGTTTATAGGGTATGTCCTGCTTCTCTGAAGTAGGTTCGGCCTTAGGCATCACTCCCTTTTGGGACCGGTCTTTGCACTCTTGCCAACTGTAGTTGGCCAGGTACAATTTCCCCCCTTTCGGGGTGGACTGATTGCGTTCCGTCGCATGCTATACTGGTTTTGTGCATAGCTCCCTTTCAGGTTGCACTTTGCGATTCCGTACATGCTGTGGCGCTCTGGGACGAGCCCCCCTTTTTTCTAGGTGGGTTGGCCTTCTCGCTGCTTGCGGGGCTGCTCGTTCGTATGCCTCACCTGCTTCCTGCGGCATACCTTTGTTTCTTGGGAGCCGATGCTTGCCGCCAGCCTTGCACTCGTCCCTAGGGAGTTCCTTCTGTCCTCTTGACCGGACAGGCTCTATTTCTCTCTGCTGCACCGAGCTGGGTGGTGCTCATTCATTTAGTTGGCCTTTCATTCCAGGGAGTGTTCGTGGGTCCTAGATGCATGCCCTTTGCGTCCTTCTGCAGCATTGCTTCCCTGCGCTAGTGGTCCCATGGTCGAGAGTGCTGTTGTCTGCGGGGCCTCTCGAATTCTTCATTGGCGCTGTCAGGACTGCGGTTCCCTTGCCTGCCGCAATTTCCTCCTCTTCGGATGCAGTGTGGTATGAGTCCTTCCTCTTGGCGCCTCTACGCTTTCTGTCTGATCTGCTGCCGGGTTCGGGCTGCTCTTCTCGGGACGGTCACCCAACTTCTCTTGGGTGCTGGATTACCCAGGTCCGGAGGACCTCCGCCTTGGGTTCTTCAAGGTATTCGCCTTCTGCGAGGCGGTGGACCGGGCGTCTCACAGTGTAGCGGGTTCTGTTTTTGAGCTGTCTTATGGCTTCCCTGTTGCCCACTCCTCCTCCTTTCGGTTGGAGGGTGTTATGTCGGCCTCTGTCTCGACTGCCTCTTTTCGCCGGCTTTGTTTGGCTCCCGCTCTATACAGATCACTCCGATGTGGCTTCCCACAAGACTACGGAGGCTGTGTTTTCACTGTCCTCCCCTCTGGGGTGAGCCTGGTTGTTCCTGTGGATGGTTCCGGTGTTCCTTTTGGCCTCGTACTGTCTCCCTTGTTCGCGCTGGCTGTATTAGCTGTGTGCTTATTTACCGAGTCTACCGCGTTCTGTCCTCCCGCTGGGTGCAGATTGCGTGGCCCGTTCTAAGACGATGGTCCTGATGTAAACTTACCTTCTCGGTAACTTGGGGGGACTACCTTTTCGGTTCAGATTGTCCTTTGATCCCACACAGGGGCTGTTCAACGTGGTTACATCAGCATGGTCTTTAGCCTGCCTTCTCCTGGCGTCTGGCGGATCCTTTTGGGTCTTTGCATCTGTCCTTCTGCTCCCCATTCGGGTGGATGCGGGTCAACGTTGTTCGGGGCCGACGGGGCTAGTTTTGTCGACCCTTCTGCCCGTGTTACTGGTCTGCGCCTGTTCTCATTGGGTTTCGCCTGCTTGCCAGGCGACTCCAGCGGGTTCACTGCTGTCCACTCCTGGCTGTGTCTCGTCCAGGTTCTGTCGTAAGATTTAGGGTTTTTTGTCTGGGGTTCTGTGGAAAGCTGTGCATTCCCCACTCTGAAGTTCTTTCCCCATGGTTCTGTCTTTTGGTTGAGGTGTCAAGTGTCGGCGCTGTTCTTCCTCTTCCAGCGTTCCCGACCCTCTGGGCCTGCCAAGACCTTCTTCCTCGGAGTGGCTCTTTGGTTCCTCTGTGCTGTCCTTCGGTACCGCCCTGGGGACTATATCCAGAGCTCTCGGCGCTCCAATCTTGCCCTTGGAGCTGTTACAGGAGTTCACTCTATCCTTCTGTCCTGTACGGTTGTGTTCCGTATCAGTCGTGTCTCTGACGGGTGCCGGCATGGCCCCCTTTTTTTGTTATGAGTTTTCTGTCCTTTCCAGGACAGGGCTGTTCTGCATCTCGTTTCTTCCTTCCTTCCTTCCTTCTGAAGGTGGTGTTGCCTTCGCTTCAACACCTCACCTATTTGGACGTTGTTTGGGCCTGGCCGTTGTTTACTTGGAGATCTCCGACTCTTGCAGTCGTTCGGCCTCTTGGGTTTCCAGGAGGTCTGTGCATAGGGTTGGCAGACTCCAGGGTGGTTTTCCTCCGCTTGATCAGGTTGGCTATTGCTGAGGTTACCGCACCTAGGGCAGGATTCTGTCTTTGGTGTCACCGTTCCTTTCACCAGAGCGGTCGGTGTCTCCTGGGCCGGAGGCATTGGGCTTCGGCCGTGCATTTGGGCACGGTGGCCACAGGTCTGCCTTGCACGCCTTTCTGAGTTCTACAGGGTGCATACTCTGACTTTGGCAGATGCTGCCTTACCCCGCCTGGGTTTACAGGCGGCGGTTCATTGATGCCTTTCGGGTGCTTCGCCTTGGTGTTGTGGTCCCTCCCCCTTTTGGACTGCTTTTGAACGTCCCAAGGTCTTCTGTGTCCCCCAAGGAAACTGGGCGAGAAAACGAGATTTTTGTATAACTTACCAGTAAAATCTCTTTCTCGCTCTTTCCTTGGGGGACACAGCACCCACCCATTAATTGTTTTTTCTCTGTGCGTTTTCCGAGTTTTTGTTACCCGTTGGGTAGTTGGCTTGTTGGTTCCTTGTTGGACTTTGCCTTTTCTCACTGCTTGGACACGCAACTGGCAGTCTCTCTCTCCAGGCTGAGGGTATAGCTGTGGAGGAGGGGCTTAACAGTTTTCACTTAGTGTCACGCCTCCTATGGAGATGAGCTATACCCAAGGTCTTCTGTGTCCCCCAAGGAAAGAGCGAGAAAGAGATTTTACTGGTAAGTTATACAAAAATCTCGTTATTGTTGATATTATTATTTTTCTTTTTTACTGTGACCTTGTATTCTACCTGTATTCTGTCTGGAATTTAAAGTGGTCGTCCATTTATAAAGAGCTGTTATAGGGGACCCTGGACCCCCACCCATTGCCTGAATTGAGGGGTCCTGTGTTCCCTGTTTGAATTGAGTGGTGGTAGACTGTGCTAACTGTCACTACATTCAAAGTCTATGGGACTGATGAAGACTGCCAAGCAGTGTATTCTATCTTAGTCAGTCACATAGACTTTTAATGGAGCAGAAGCACATAAATGACCAACAGTCACATTCCCACTGATCTAGCTGTTCCCTAGATGTTATACTACCCTGTATAACTCTTTATAATCGGCATACCACTTTAACAAGTCTGGGCTTTGAACAGATAGGTTGTAGTCACAAGAAAAGGTGATCGTTATGGATGAGCTATAAACCTTGTTCTTGCATGACCATGGTGAAACACCTGATAGATAAACCAAAGATAATATTCTAGGGTAATAAGGAAGTAATCTGCAATATGTATCAGAGGTTAAGAGTCCAGATACAGCAGGGCACCAGAGTCTAGTATTGTAATATGTTTACGTAACATTTTTCTCTTGTCTGTGTAGGAGATTTATATGGAGCCATTGGGTCACCTGTGCGGTCATCACGAACAGTTGTTGTTGGCAAGAGGCAAGATCTTGTGCAGAAGTTGCTGTATTTTCTTACCTACTTTATCAGGTGCTCTGAGCTCCAAGAGACCCACCTCTTGGAGAGTGGGGAAGATGAAGCCATTGTTATGCCTGGTACAGTCATCACTACCATGCTGCAGAAAGGCGAGGTAGAAGAGACTGACTATGTCCTGATCACAATGCACAAAAATAAGGGCTGTTTGCTGATCAGTGATTCAGAGGAAATGCAAACTTCTGAAAATAAGTGTCAGTGTTGCCAGTGTCCCCTCACTGACCAACAGAACAACGGCTTGGTACAGGAGAACCATCCAAAGAGCTCCTTCTCAGAGTCAGTAGAGGCAAGCAGTGATGGAAGCCAGTTAGTTTCTCAGTCATCCAGCCAAGAAGAAAACGGTTATTCTGAAGTATACAAGGATAAGTTCATAACCTGTCTGGATGCCAAGATAGAGACTGTCATTAATGTTGGAGCAGCTCCATTAGAAAAAATTGTCTTGGCACTTGACAGTCTTGAGCCAGCAGTTCAGGGTCTGGAAAATGAAAAACCACAGGATAAAAGCCAAACTGTTAAAGGCATGAGAACTAGTGAAATTAGTATAGAGAAGAAACCTCCTGACAAGTCTGCAGCAATACCTTGTGGTTCTGGCCATCTCTTGAACAAGGTGAAATTTCAGATTGGTGATTCTATGTCACCTGACTCCGATATAGAGATAAAAATCCAAAATGTAGCAGATCAGATGCAGAAGCACCAGCTTAATCCAGTGCAGGAACAGAGGACGCTTTCTGATCACCAGTTAAGTGTGGCAAAACCAAATACTGAGGACCAAAAAACCGGTGGGTCATCTGAGAAGCTTACTCGGGTTGCACACAAAATCCAAAACTGGAATCCCTTTCATCCTGAAAACATTAGCATGTTTGATGAGTATTTTCCAGAAGATGGTTCTATTGAGGCAAAGATCATTGATGAAATTCCAAAAGGAGGTGTAAAAAAGTCTGATGGTGACCATGATTTGGGGTGCTCAACCACACTGTGTGAAACAGGCAAGCCTTCTTGTAACCGAACAAATTCACTTCAAAATTTATGCAAAAACTGCTTTGCTGAGCAGGACCAAGGAGACAAAGTCTCTGTATCTGTCCCCCATGGGGATGAAGAGAAATCTGAGTGTAAAGTTGCAGTAGGCACTGACTGGGACATTCCAAGGAATGAGAGCTCAGATAGTGCCCTGGGTGACAGTGAAAGTGAGGATACAGGCCATGAGCTTCTCAAACCAAGTATTAATTACTATGGGATCGAGCATGAAAGTATGGAAGAAGAGGAAATACAGTTTCCAGGGTGAGAAGTTACATGTTGTTGATGTCAGTTACAGTTACTCAATGTGGTCTTAGGTGAATATCTTGATACCATATAACTGATGCTCTGTACTCTAACAGGCTTAGTAGTGTGCCTAATGAGTGAGAAATATTGGGTCTACAGTTACTTTATTAAATAGTTTCACTGATATTTTGTTAATTTTATTTCCCATAGGCTCCCAGTTACACCTTATGGAAAAACTATTGCATTCATAAATATGTGCTTTCGTAGCTAATGTTATCATATTTTGTTGCTGCTACATTGCAGTGTTGAATCTCTCTGAACACCTACTTTTATATAAATATATATATATATATATATATATATACACATCACATCTTATTCTCTGTTAACACTTCATGTTGTGAAGTGTAAGGTCCAGAAGTCTAAGCCTGATCTTGGTGTAGACCAGGGATCTGCAATCTTCGGCACGCCAGCTGTTTTGAAACCACAGTTCTTATCATGCTCATTCATTTCTATGGACGTTCTGAGAAGAGCGGAGCAAGTATGCATGCTCGGAGTTATAGTTTTACAACAGCTGGAGTGCCAGAGGTTGCCTACCCCTAGTGTAAACCTTAGCGACTAGCTGGAACTGGGATCTCCAAGATATTCTCTCGTCATTGCCAAGTCATGACAGTTGACAGTGTATGTACCCATTGTCTATTTGGTGGTAGCTTTTGTCTAGGTAAAGCTGATGTATTTTGGCAGTTAATATTATTTCTGGAAAAAAATGCAGAGCCTTTTCAAGTACATAGATTTGTGCACTTTTTCTTCTGACATCATCTTGTTTTTTAGATCAAAATTGGTTGAAGTCAACTCTGTAAAGCCCAACATTGCTAACTTTGGGAGATCTTTGTTAGCTGGCTATTGCTCATCCTATGTACCAGACTTTGTTCTGCAAGGAATAGGAAGTGAGGAAAAGTTAAGGCAGTGCCTGGTGTCAGACTTGTCACACGCTGTACAGGTATGTACTGCACACATATTGGGGACATGTGAAGTACTGATGTTTCATTTTTTCCCCCTTCAAAATCCAACAAGCAATCTCTGATGAGGGAGTTCTAGTGGGTGACTGATCATTTTGTTTGTTTGATTTTCCACCATAGCATCCAGTCTTGGATGAACCCATTGCAGAGGCTGTCTGCATTATTGCAGACGTGGATAAATGGTCGGTACAAGTGGCCAGTAGTCAGAGGAGGACGACTGATAATAAGTTGGGCAAGGAGGTGCTGGTATCCAGCCTGATCTCCAGTCTTCTTCATTCCACTCTCCAGCTGTATAGACACAACTTATCTGCAAACTTTGTAAGTATTGTTGTTTTTTATGGTTGAACTCCACTGCAAGCCTTTAAAGTACAGTCTTGACTTTATCCTTATAAGCAACTGTTGGTATGCATTACAGATAGGGCAACCCCTAACCCTGTATGCACAAGCTGAAATCTTTGAATCTTTGTTCCTGCAACTGTAACAAATGTAATTTTTCTCCTCTCCATTAGTGCATCATGCATTTGGAAGACCGTCTGCAAGAGCTTTACTTCAAAAGCAGAATGCTTTCTGAATATTTGAAAGGACAAACCAGAGTTCATGTGAAAGAGCTCAGTAAGGTGTTAGGGTAAGATTGTTAGAGACCTTATCACATGTATTGACACCACATCCTAAAAACTAGATCATATCAGGGTCCATTCACACTTCCTCAAGTGTTTTGCGGTCCACACATTGCGGATCCGCAAAACACTGACACTGGCAATGTACGTTATGCATTTTGAGGACCGTACAATACACTATGATAGAAATGCCTATTCTTGTCCGTGGACATGCTCTATCTTTTTTGCAGGGCTGCGGAACAGAAGTGCTGTACGCATCTTTTGCGGCCCCATTGAAATGAATGGCGTCCGCACCCCTTCCGCAAAATTGCGGAACGGATGCGGCCCCATAAATGTGAACGTGTGAATGGATCCTTAAATGGATTGTCCAGGATTGGAAAAATCATGGCTGCTTTTTTCTAGAAACAACGTCACACCTAAGTTTCTCACATGGACACAAGCTGTTTTGTACCAGAGCCAGCCTTAGGGTTGTGTGACCTGTGTGGTGGCACAGGGCACTCTCTGATAACCAGCTCACTCCTGCTTTCTCTCATGGCTACTGCTTTGTTGATGGTGAATTAACAGTACTCCCATGGACACTCCTAACTTGACGAACTTCCAGTGTTGAGAAAACATTGCAGGAGACATCTTTTCATCTGCTCAGTGTGCAGTAGGAATCTCTCTCTCATATCTGTCCACCACAATTTTTATTTTCCTGCTGCTCCTGTTCTTCCACTGTCAGCCCTCAAAGCTGTGCTGAAATGTCAAAAATAAAAGGTGGGATCTGATTGGTTGTTATGGGACAACTAAGCTAGTTCTACTTTACACCAGTTTGATAAGTGACCCCCCCAACAGTCTTGACTGCCCAGATGGCACTGATGTGTCCTCTCCATTCTAAGCGTGAGCTCGGTAGTGCAGACTATATATTACATTGCGGCTTTGAGAGCCCACAGCGTGTAGTAGAAAAATAAAATATAGCAATCTGGACTTTATCTGCAGTACTACTCATTAATACTGCAGGTAATGGTCCAATATCATTGTCACAGGATTTCCTGTAAGAGGCTTGCGCCTCTAAATTATTGTGGTTAATCTGACAGCTGTGGAACTAGGATAACTGGAGTAACTTTTCTAGAAAAAAGTATTAGGTGTAAAGTCACCTAATTTTTACCTATTAAACCACTTGTACTGGCAGCAGATAGTTGCAGATGCGTGGCAGACATATCTTGACATCTTGCAAGACATATGTTGCTTCACTCCAACTTTCTACTCCCCTAGACGGCATATCGGTGACGTCAGAGCAGAGGAGGAGGAAGCCGTCCACAGCATAGGGGGAAAGGGGAAAACATTTTGATCTTAGGGACGGAACTCAACCTGGGAAAGGGCAGCAGGCTTGGGCACTTTGAGAACCTAAGCCTGCTGGGCACTTTGGAGCCATTATCGGAAGGATTGAAATGACTTTTTCCAGATGATGCAAACATTGTCAGAAGAGTAAAAGGTATGTGTGGAATGCATCTGCAATGATCTGCTGGCCAGTACAAGTGGTTTAATAGGTGCAAGTTAGGTGACAGACCTACGGAACAATTTATCAAACAACATGCAACATTTGATGAGTGTGGCATAAAGTATGTCTTATGTGTGCATCTTTGCTTACGAGGTCAAAACGTTTCTGGTTCAGGGCACTAATGTGTTTTTTTTATTGTATTTTTTCTTCTTTTTTTTTTCCCAGAATTGAATCTAGTGATCTTCCGTTACTTGCTGCAATTGCCAGCACCCACTCTCCATACGTTGCACAGATCCTTCTGTAAAAAAAGAATGCAATTTCACACCATGAGCGACAGTGGAGAGGACAATGTCTTATTGCTGTATTTGGTAATAGCAGTGGAATGGACTTTACAGCTATGTAGTATCTGCTACCAGCTGACATTCAGGAAGATAATCACATTGCAGGAGATTCCCCCCAACTTTTCTAGATGGGAGTCAAAATGGAAGGAAGAACTTCGGAATCATTAGACGTAAAACACATACAGTTGTGGGTCCTTATTACAGCAGCATTTCAGATGCTTATAAAGACTCCAGAAATTTGTTTCTTCCTCTTTGTAACTTTGTATGAACTTTTTAATATTTTTTTTAATTTTTTTTTTATATAGGGTGAGAAGTGAACAAATGTTGAATGTGATTGAACAGCTGCTTTCTACAGTACAAATCTCATTTTTATGTAAAAAGCTTCACTTGATGGGGCAGTTTATATGAAGAAGAATAATATTGCTCCAACAGAGAAAGCTATCCTTATCTACCAAGGTGTTAAATTTGTAAGGTTACATTAAACCTTGCAGATTTGATGTTTTGTAGCTTTACAGGTAAAATACGTAACATTTTAATGCAGTGCCGCAGTGTGATTCCTAAATGGCACTAATTGCAATAGATTGAACTGCAGATGTAGCTCTTTACTGTGGGCAGAGTTAAGACGTTACAACTATTTTGAGATTAATTCACCTTTTTTCTACAGTTGAGCCATAACCTTGCTTCCTGGAAATGTAATTTGTGCGTTTGTCAGTAATGACCTTCCAGTGTATGTTGTCCATTTGAATTTATTAACTTTTCTGTACATCAAAAGTTAGAAAGAATATTAAAGGGGTTGTCCCATCTGAGACATTTATTTGGTATTGCTAGGGACTGCAAAGTGAACTTTGAGCGCATGGTGCATGTATGGCTTTTCTCTCTATTCACTGCTATGGGACTTCCGAAAATAGCAGTGTGCTTGGTTATTTTCAGAATACCCATAACAGTGAATGGAAAGCAGGCCACCCAAGTGGGACAACACCTCCACCATGGTGAACCACCATGTGATTTTTTTTTAAAATAGTCAATACAATGCTTGACTATTTTCAGGAGTCCCATAAAGGTGAATAAAAGGTGGCCACACATGTGCAGCTTGCTCTCCCTTCACTTTAGGAGCTCTGTTCTTGAGGTGGGACCGGCGCCTATTTGACATTTATCCTAGAGATCTGCCGTAAATGTCCCAGATGGGACAACCCCTTTAAAGAGGGACTGTTTTTTTTGTTTGGTTTTTTTTTAAAAAGCATATACTTCCATTCTCTATAAAAAAAAAAAAAGAATCTGGAGCATTATTTTTATTCTTTTAAGAAACTGATGGGAATTTAACATATTGGGACTACTTATTTGAAGTCAGTTTTGCATTGGCGTACTTTATGCCACATTATCAAAGGTCTCCGGTGGTTTGATAAATTTTTCTTATCCTTAAAGAAAACCTGTCACTGGGATTTTGTGTATAGAACTGAGGACATGGGTTGCTAGATGGCCGCTAGCACATCCGCAATACCCAGTCCCTATAGCTCTGTGTGCTTTTATTGTGTAAAAAAAAAAACGATTTGATACATATGCAAATTAACCTGAGATGAGTCCTGTCCCTGACTCATATCACATACAGGACTCATCTCAGGTTAATTTGCATATGTTTTAAATTAGTTTTTTTTTTACACAATAAAAGCACACAGGGCTATGGGGACTTGGTATTGCGGATGTGCTACCGGCCATCTAGCAACCCTTGTCCTCAGCTCTATACACAAAATCCAGGTGACAGGTTCCTTTTAAGGCCTCATGCACACATTTTTTTGCGGATAGGATGGGGACCCATTCATTTCAATGCGTCAACAAAAAAATGCTGATGGTTCATCAGTTTGTGTTCCGCGTCCGTGTTTCCCTACAGCAAAAAAAAAAAAAAAATAGTGCATGTCCTACTTTTTTCACATTTGCGGACAAGGATAGGCATTTATTACAAGGGGTCTGTGGAAAAAAATGGATCCTCCAAAAAAAAGGATGCCGCCTCAGGTTTTTTTTTGCGGATGCACAATTTGCGGACGCAATAAACAACTTTCGTGTGTATGAGGCCTAAGCCTAACGCTTTTGTCTAGAAAAAGTTTTCTTACTCCACGCTCCTACTGCAGTGAGATTGCAACTTAAAAAATAAAGGTCTGAATGATAAATCTGAAGTGGAACTAATTAACATAGTTAGCCACATCCACTTTTCTACCCAAATTTCAAAAGTGGTGTAAAAATTCAAAAAAGTTAGTTTTGTGACTTTTTGAAGGCAGGATTCTGAAGGCATGATAAATCACGGCCAAACCTTTTTTCATTGGAAATGTTTGATATATTGACAATTGAGTAATACAATTCCTCTTGTCAATCACAGCGTCTGTAATGGTTAGACAGTGTGTGTAGAGACCAACAGATGGTAACACTTTAATCATACAAGGGGAACAATAGTGGTATGATATAATGCAAAGTTCTAATATGTGATGTTCCACAATTTTATGGGGAATACAATAAAGCAAAAACATGTTTATATTTGAATCATATTAATTAAGCAAAAATGAAACCACTTATTTTTACATTGATTATTTCATCATGACAGATGCAGCAATAAACCTAATTCCTGTGTTGATATATTGCAAACGTGTTCTGAAATCTGACCACTGGCAGTCAAGTGGTGTCTGCTCTATGATGCAGTAGTCGCAGTTGGGAGATGGTAAAGGGAATGTGTCATCAGAAAAGGACCTATTGTTTAAATCACGTTTAACCCCTTAAGGACACAGGGCGTACAGGTACGCCCTTGTGCCCTGGTACTTAAGGACACAGGGCGTACATGTACGCCCTGTGCATTTTCGATCACTGCCGTGCGGCTGGCAGTGATCGGAACCCGGTGCCTGCTCAAATCATTGAGCAGGCACCTAGGCTAAATGCGCGGGGGGGTCCCGTGACCCCCCCATGTCGGCGATCGCGGCAAACCGCAGGTCAATTCAGACCTGCGGTTTGCTGCGATTTCTGCAGTTTCTGATCAGAAACTTTTGCATTGCTAAAATATAAATGTATCCCTCCCCCCTGCACCCCTTAGTGATTTTTGCCCAGTGGGAGGTGCAGGGGGAGGGTTGCGGGCGGTGCGGGAGGCGGGCGTTGCTGTAGGCGGGATCGCGATCCCCCGCCTGCCTCCCATTGCGTAATCGTTGGCGTCTAGTGGGTTATACCAGGGTGCCAGCACATTGCTGGCACCCTGGTATAAACGGCTGACATCGGTGATGCGATGTCAGCCGTTTAACCCTTTCCATACAGCGGTCCGTACGGACCGCTGTATGGAAAAGGTTAACAGTAAGAGGGAGCTCCCTCCCTCTCCGATCGGGGGGCTGCTGTGCCTTTGCAGTCCCCCGAATGGAGAGGGAGAGAGCTCCCAGGCAGCCCCCCCAGAGCCCCGTCCTTACCCTTCCCCGTCTGCGCAGTTCTGGCCACTACTGAGCAGACGGGTAAGGTTCCCATGGCAACAGGACGCCTGCTCAGGCGTCCTGCTGTCCATGGTGCTGAACAGATCTGTGCTGAAAGCATAGATCTGTTCAGTGTAAGTAAAATATAGTACAGTGCAATATATATTGTACTGTACTGTATTATGCAGACATCAGACCCACTGGATCTTCAAGAACCAAGTGGGTCTGGGTCAAAAAAAAAGTGAAAAATAAAGTAAAAATCAAAAAACACATTTATCACTGATTAAAAATGAAAAAAATAAAATTCCCTACACATGTTTGGTATCGCCGCGTCCGTAACGACCTGATCTATAAAACGGTCATGTTACTTTACCCGAACGGTGAACGCCATAAAAATAAAAAATTAAAAACTATGATGAAATTGGAATTTTGCCCACCTTACTTCCCAAAAAAGGTAATAAAAGTGATCAAAAAAGTCGCATCTACGCCAAAATTGTAACAATCAAACCGTTATCTCATCCCGCAAAAATCATACCCTACCCAAGATAATCGCCCAAAAACTGAAAAAGTTATGGCTCTTAGACTATGGAAACACTAAAACATGATTTATTTTGTTTCAAAAATGAAATCATTGTGTAAAACTTACATAAAAAAAAAAAAGTATACATATTAGGTATCGCCGCGTCCGTATTGACCGGCTCTATAAAAATATCACATGAACTAACCCCTCAGATGACCACCGTAAAAAAATTAAAATAAAAACGGTGTAAAAAAAGCCATTTTTTGTCATCTTCCGTCACAAAAAGTGTAATAGCAAGCAATCAAAAAGTCATGTGCACTCCAAAATAGTGCCAATCAAACCGTCATCTCATCCCACAAAAAATGAGACCCTACTTAAGATAATCGCCCAAAAATTTAAAAAACTATGGCTCTTAGACTATGGAGACACTAAAACATTTTTTTTGTTTTAAAAATGAAATTATTGTGTAAAACGTACATAAATAAAAAAAATTGTATACATATTGGGTATCACCGCGTCCGTGACAACCTGCTCTTTAAAATTACGTCATGATCTAACCTGTCAGATGAATGGTGTAAATAACAAAAAAAAAAAACGGTGCCAAAAAAGCAATTTCTTGTTACCTTGCCGCACAAAAAGTGTAATATAGAGCAACCAAAAATCATATGTACCCTAAACTTGTACCAACAAAACTGCCACCCTATCCCGTAGTTTCTAAAATGGGGTCACTTTTTTGGAGTTTCTACTCTAGGGGTGCATCAGGGGGCTTCAAATGGGACATGGTGTCAAAAAAACCAGTCCAGCAAAATCTGCCTTCCAAAAACCGTATGGCATTCCTTTCCTTCTGTGCCCTGCCGTGTGCCCGTACAGCGGTTTACGACCACATATGGGGTGTTTCTGTAAACTACAGAATCAGGGCCATAAATAACGAGTTTTGTTTGGCTGTTAACCCTTGCTTTGTAACTGGAAAAAAAATATTAAAATGGAAAATCTGCCAAAAAAGTGAAATTTTGAAATTGTATCTCTATTTTCCATTAAATCTTGTGCAACACCTAAAGGGTTAACAAAGTTTGTAAAATCAGTTTTGTATACCTTGAGGGGTGTAGTTTCTTAGATGGGGTCACTTTTATGGAGTTTCTACTCTAGGGGTGCATCAGGGGGCTTCAAATGGGACATGGTGTCAAAAAAACTGTCCAGCAAAACATGCCTTCCAAAAACCAAACGGCGCACCTTTCACTCTACGCCCCGCTGTGTGGCCGTACAGTAGTTTACGGCCACATATGGGGTGTTTCTGTAAACGGCAGAGTCAGGGCAATAAAGATACAGTCTTGTTTGGCTGTTAACCCTTGCTTTGTTAGTGGAAAAAATGGGTTAAAATGGAAAATTAGGCAAAAAAATGAAATTCTCAAATTTCATCCCCATTTGCCAATAACTCTTGTGCAACACCTAAAGGGTTAACAAAGTTTGTAAAATCAGTTTTGAATACCTTGAGGGGTGTAGTTTCTTAGATGGGGTCACTTTTATGGAGTTTCTACTCTAGGGGTGCATCAGCGGGCTTCAAATGGGACATGGTGTCAAAAAACCAGTCCAGCAAAACCTGCCTTCCAAAAACCAAACGGCGCACCTTTCACTCTACGCCCCGCTGTGTGGCCGTACAGTAGTTTACGGCCACATATGGGGTGTTTCTGTAAACGGCAGAGTCAGGGCAATAAAGATACAGTCTTGTTTGGCTGTTAACCCTTGCTTAGTTAGTGGAAAAAATTGGTTAAAATGGAAAATTAGGCAATAAAATGAAATTCTCAAATTTCATCCCCATTTGCCAATGACTCTTGTGCAACACCTAAAGGGTTAACAAAGTTTGTAAAATCAGTTTTGAATACCTTGAGGGGTGTAGTTTATAGAATGGGGTCATTTTTGGGTGGTTTCTATTATGTAAGCCTCGCAAAGTGACTTCAGAGCTGTAGTGGTCCCTAAAAATTGGGTTTTTGTAAATTTCTGAAAAATTTCAAGATTTGCTTCTAAACTTCTAAGCCTTGTAACATCCCCAAAAAATAAAATATCATTCCCAAAATAATTCAAACATGAAGTAGACATATGGGGAATGTAAAGTCATCACAATTTTTAAGGGTATTACTATGTATTACAGAAGTAGAGAAACTGAAACTTTGAAATTTGCTAATTTTTCCTAATTTTTGGTAAATTTGACATTTTTTTATGCAAAAAAAATATTTTTTTTAACTTTATTTTACCAGTGTCATGAAGTACAATATGTGACGAAAAAACAATCTCAGAATGGCCTGGATAAGTCAAAGCGTTTTAAAGTTATCATCACTTAAAGTGACACTGGTCAGATTTTCAAAAAATGGCCTGGTCCTAAGGTGTAAAAAGGCTGTGTCCCTAAGGGGTTAATGTTCAACGTATTTTTAAAGAATCTTTGGTGATATTTTTAACTTTTCATGTCAATATCTATATTTAAACAAAAACTATAAAATCCTGCAATTTTCGCACTAGCCACTAAGCCAGACTTCACTTCTTATAGTGGATTTACATGTGCCAATAATCGGGCACATTATCGGAGGAAAGTGTTCCTGCGAACACTCGTTCCTGACATTCAGCCTGTCTAAATATGCAGCGATCACTTGATGAATGAGCGAAACACTCGTTCATAGGGGGAAACTGTCATTACTGCAGACACCTAAAGTTTTTAAACGGCACTCTACTGCACAGAAACAATGCAGCTGTATTAGGACCAATGATCACTCATTCTCATACTGCTGAGGTGATTGCTAGATGTAAATACAGATCATCACTCACACTGAATGAGCAGCCAGTTGTTGGATAGGAGCAGTTCCTTCCCAATAATCAACTGCTCCTGAGCATGTGTAAATCCACCTTTAGCCTGTACACATCTGTTTATTGCAGTTATCTGCTTATGTCATTCTAATCCTGCCTGTAATGATATCACCTCTGCATATAGATAAGACAGGGCCCTCCATTCACAATAGGTGATTGTCAAAGCTTATCTATTATTTCTGTGTACAATGACCTCTGCACAGGTCACAGAGCATGCCTAGAAAACTTTCCCATAGAAGTCACTTCTGTCTATTGTGTCAATGGCCCATGGGACTGCTGTAAAGCAGTTTTCTTAATGCTTTCTAAAAGCTGTTAAGAACAGCTCAGGCAAGATGGCCCCCCATAATCATGTTCAGAAAAAGGAGAAATAAATCTGTAATCCCAAAATAAAAATAGATTAGAAAAAAGAAAATTTGATTTATACTGGTAGATAAAATGTTGACACTAGTGACATTTTCCTTTTTAAATGCTTGACAAGTTGACAATGTACTGATTGAACATTCGCTATTTCCTATTCTGCTAATTTTTTGTATGAAGGTATTTGTGTCATCAACCCTTTTATTCTAGTGGAATTTTAGTCTGGCTTCCAAAAAGGGCTCTGTTATTTCTGTGATCTCCCAGTAATTGGCAAAGCAGCAAAAATGCTAGGAAGTCGAGAAAGATGGTACCAAGAGCAAAATATTACTTGTGGGTACCATGTTATTTTATGTAATAACACTTTTCTTATACGTTTCTTGTCTTCTACATAATAGGAAAATCCATGTTTGTATAAGGGGCATAACTATGGAAATAAAAGGCTATATAGGATTCAGGACCTCACAGGCCATTGTATCGTAGTGCGGAGCTGTATATTTTCCAGACTTTGAGACTCATCTAGATATACATATAAACTGTCATCTAAAAAACTATATCTATATATTCTTTATTACAGTGGGTTTTTTTTTCCCATGGAAGCAATTCTTGTAGGGTACAATACCTCCATATTATGTTACTTACATAGTTTATAAGGCTGAAAAAAAGACATCTGTTCGTCTGCAGTCTGGGGTGGATCCAGCATAGCATTGGGCCACCCCAAACCGGCCACTGCACATCCAATTCAGCCTGTTATCCTGCAAGTTGTATGTTGCCATAGGGAGGCACAATAGAGTGCCGTACAGTGCCTACAGCTCTCTGGTACGGCGTTATACAGGCTTTGTGCACATGGCTTTGCAATGTGTATGAGATATTAAATTCCTAGATTGCGTGTTTATGGCTGATTTGTTAATTATACATTAGAGGAACACTAAACACAGGAAATTAACAAAAAGTATCCCAGCACTTCCTTCATCTCCTTGGTCTTGAGATAGAGATATTATATATATATATATATATATATATATATATATATATATATATATACATACACATATATACAGTACAGACCAAAAGTTTGGACACACCTCATTCAAAGAGTTTTCTTTATTTTCATGACTATGAAAATTGTAGATTCATACTGAAGGCATCAAAACTATGAATTAACACATGTGGAATTATATACATAACAAAAAAGTGTGAAACAACTGAAAATATGTCATATTCTAGGTTCTTCAAAGTAGCCACCTTTTGCTTTGATTACTGCTTTGCACACTCTTGGCATTCTTTTGATGAGCTTCAAGAGGTAGTCACCTGAAATGGTCTTCCAACAGTCTTGAAAGAGTACCCAGAGATGCTTAGCACTTGTTGGCCCTTTTGTCTTCACTCTGCGGTTCAGCTCACCCCAGACCATCTCGATTGGGTTCAGGTCTGGTGACTGTGGAGGCCAGGTCATCTGGCGCAGCACCCCATCACTCTCCTTCATGGTCAAATAGCCCTTACACAGCCTGAAGATGTGTTTGGGGTCATTGTCCTGTTGAAAAATAAATGATGGTTCAACTAAACACAAACCGGATGGAATAGCATGCAGCTGCAAGATGCTGTGGTAGCCATGCTGGTTCAGTATGCTTTTAATTTTGAATAAATCCCCAACAGTGTCACCAGCAAAGCACCATCACACCTCCTCCTCCATGCTTCACGGTGGGAACCAGGCATGTAGAGTCCATCCGTTCACCTTTTCTGCGTCGCACAAAGACACGGTGGTTGGAACCAAAGATCTCAAATTTGGACTCATCAGACCAAAGCACAGATTTCCACTGGTCTAATGTCCATTCCTTGTGTTCTTTGGCCCAAACAAGTCTCTTCTGCTTGTTGCCTGTCCTTAGCAGTGGTTTCCTAGCAGATATTCTACCATGAAAGCCTGATTCACACAGTCTCCTCTTAACAGTTGTTCTAGAGATTTGTCTGCTGCTAGAACTCTGTGTGGCATTGACCTGGTCTCTAATCTGAGCTGCTGTTAACCTGTGATTTCTGAGGCTGGTGACTCGGATGACTCTTGGTCTTCCTTTCCTGGGGCGGTCCGCATGCGAGACAGTTTCTTTGTAGCGCTTGATGGTTTTTGTGACTGCACTTGGGGACACTTTCAAAGTTTTCCCAATTTTTTGGACTGACTGACCTTCATTTCTTAAAGTAATGATGGCCACTCGTTTTTCTTTACTTAGCTGCTTTTTTCTTACCATAATACAAATTCTAACAGTCTATTCAGTAGGACTATCAGCTGTGTATCCACCTGACTTCTCCAGAACGCAACTGATGGTCCCACCCCCATTTATAAGGCAAGGAATCCCACTTATTAAACCTGACAGGGCACACCTGTGAAGTGAAAACCATTTCAGGTGACTACCTCTTGAAGCAAATCAAGAGAATGCCAAGAGTGTGCAAAGCAGTAATCAAGGCAAAAGGTGGCTACTTTGAAGAACCTAGAATGACATATTTTCAGTTGTTTCACACTTTTTTGTTATGTATATAATTCCACATGTGTTAATTCATAGTTTTGATGCCTTCAGTGTGAATCTACAATTTTCATAGTCATGAAAATAAAGAAAATTCTTTGAATGAGGTGTGTCCAAACTTTTGGTCTGTACTGTGTATGTGTGTGTATATATATATATATATATATATATATATATATATTATAATATAAGAAGAATCACAGCACATCCAAACGGTCGCAGCAAGCGGACAGAAACTTTGCCTGGGTGAATAAAGGACCATACATTTTTCACCATTTGGATGTGCTGCGTTTTTTCTTATTTTATGCTCATTACATTTCCAAAAAAAGCAAAAATCAGGGCAGCACACCTTGTTTCTCAGTTCAAGAAAGGAGTGCCAGCAGTACAAACTTGACCGCAGTAATAAGCATAAAATAAGAAAAACCGCAGCACATCCAAATGGTGAAAAATGTGTGGTCCTTTATTCACCCAGGCAGCGTTTCTGTCCGCTTGCTGGGACCATTTGGATGTGCTGCGGTTCTTCTTATAATAAATATAAATATATATATATATATATATATATATATATATATATATATATATATATAGACGAAAACGGACAGCAACTCCAAGTAGTACAAAAAATAATAATTTATTGGGCCACAGTGGCACAGAGGTGACGTTTCGGCTCAAAATCCAGAGCCTTTCTCAAGCATCTTTCTCAAGGATGCTTGAGAAAGGCTCTGGATTTTGAGCCGAAACGTCGCCTCTGTGCCACTGTGGCCCAATAAATTATTATTTTTTGTACTACTTGGAGTTGCTGTCCGTTTTCGTCTAAATACAAGGGTAAGCAGTGAATTCCCTGGACCTAGCACCCTATTTTCTCTCTTTGGTATAAATTGGTGCTGCCACACATTTTTCTTTATATATATATATATATATATATATATATATATATATATATAAAACGATATCCATGACTCCCTTATTCTTCTCACAGTTCTCTGACTAGTTGTGGCACTCACTGGCATTATTTCTAAATGACCGTATGAACCATGTTGTTTTTTTTTTTTTTTTTTTGTCTGCTGTTTTCTCCTATAGAGGAGATGTCAAAACGCTAGTAGCAAAAAAAAAGTGCTTGAAAATGCTTGTGTCCTGCTTTTCATATTTCCCATAAACTTCTAGCTGACATCTGGAGCTGGCGTTTTTAGCCGACAGCTATCTTTCCCAACCCCCTCCCGACTCCCCTATACACGTTTGGTTTAGCTGAACATATACCGTGTATGTATTCAGTGAGAGAAAGCTGCTGCCAGACACCTTTTGGCGGTGGGCGAATATATTTACTTCACCAGATCCTTTTGACATCATCAGTTGGGGGAGAATTGTGAGTCACACATTAGACTGTCCAAGAATTTTGATTAAAACATCACTACTACAAAAAAAAGTTAGTGCTTTTGGCCCTGTAAACCTGAATGCATTTACTAATGGCCACAACACAGAGCTGCTCAACAGCACATCAATGTTGAAGCTTGCCCTCATTAAGCCTTATCATTAAGCTTTATGAAGATGTCTGTCTAACACGGTCCGTAAGATACCGGACTGGTATTGCAGGAGCGCACGGCGTCATAACAACCAATTATGCCGCGTGCTCCTGCAATGCCAGTCCGGTATCTTACGGACTGTGTTCCACGGACGTCTGCATGAGGCTTTACATTGGGCTGAGTCCCAATCCACTGCCATCTCCCTGGCCCCCATATTCATATTCTTTTACATTAGTTGCACTTCTTATTTGCATCTAACTCATAAAAAAAATGTTTGAGTATTTGTTCAGCAGGTAAAGATGTTGGCAGTCTTGCCCTGTTTCCACGCATGCTAGTTGACCGGTATTTAGTGTTCCACAGTGTTTGGTATTGCCTTGTGTATAAACTCATCTGTATCTCCTTTGTAAACATTTTTCATGATCAGATACGGATTCAACCCTGGATCTCTCCCAACATACATTCCCTTTTTACTACATAAAATGAATTTAAATAATGTATGGTACATATAACAGTTTTTGCGCTGTAGTGTCTATACAGTAACAAAATGGGGCAGACTTACTAAGGCTGTCTAAAGATGCACCAAATTTGTCACCGTGAAAAATTTTGCCGCACATTGTCGTATTTTAAAGGGAACCTGTCACCAGTTTTATGGTGTCCTAACTAAGGGCAACATAAATAAGTGACTGGATTCTCTCAGCAAAATGCTGGGTCACTTTCTTTAATTGACCCAGTCAATCTGCCAACATCTTGTATTGAAAAGCTCCAGCTGATAATGATGAGTCCTGAATATTCATGAGCTCCTGATTCTCCCCGCCCACCTGCTGCTGAATGAGTTTGTTTCCATAGGAATCAGCAGCAGGTGGGCAGGGGAGTGGCTATAGCTCTGAAATAAATATACGCTGGACTCAATGACATCACGCCGGACTCGAATCAGCTCATTAACATGCGGCATGTGGCATCTTTGTGTGTATATTATGAGGTAACCATCTGTCACACCAGTAAATGAACACATCTAAGGCACTTTTTAGTAGTTAATGATTGTATATAATTAGTTAGATTATAATCAAATATCCACATGACAGGTTCCCTTTAAGTCATGCCCCATTTTCGCGAAAATCACTCTAAAGGGAATCTTTCACCACCTCCCTATCAGGGCTCCTGCTCCATTTTTGCAGTCCACATATCGTGGATCTAGAAAGAAAGGATACCGGCTGAGAGCCTGCTACCACTCCTTCACAAATGTCCTATATAGGACATGTTTAATTTTCTGGTCCATATCTTTTGCAGCACCATTGAGATGAATGGGTCCACTTCCGATTTGCAATGAGAGCGCCATCATTGCTCCTCTTGCACCCTAATTCTGCCCTTTCTGTGGCCAGACACTCCGTCAATGCTTTGCCACTGCCTTGCCCTGTCTATTAAAGCAGTCAGGAAGGGGCTGGCCACAGAAAAGAGCGAAGCTTGGGTGCAACAAGAGCAATGGTGGCGCCTTTATTGCACCAAAGACCTAATTTGCACATTAGAAAAAAGTATCATAACACGAGAACAGGGCCTCGGATCAACAAATGAATCGATTTAATCAGGTAAACCACAGATATGAGTCTGTCAGCAGTTTGATAGGATGGTACCAGGTGACGGATTCCCTTTAATAAATGTGACGCATGGCATGTGCACCAAAATTCTGATGCATTTTCATTTGTTTATCTGCCCCAATATATTCTGTTCAGTTTAATGAAGATAACCATTATAAAAGACATTAATAAACCTAAAGGGGTCTTTAGTGTCATCGGCAATGCAGGTTTTACAGGCTGCTCTCGTTGACCAAATTCTGGATCATTTGTCTTAAATTCCTAGCAGAAAACATCCGCACATACTGCATGTGTGTATTATCTTACTTCTCCTGGATTGCTGGAAAGCAGTGGTGGTTTTGTCTGTGTGCTTAAATTATTTGGATGAATTGTGTATAATGTACAGAGATGTCTTCCTGTATTTGTATTATTTTTCAATAATATGAACTGTATTATATTACTAAACCCAATTTTATGGGCAACTTTTGTGCAATAAATATCAGTCTTGACAATATTTACTACTGTTTTTATTTTTATTTTATTTTAATTTTGCTGCTCTTAAGTTACTGGGAGCAGATGATATAAAATTAAAAGGGCATAAATGCAGATTTTCCACACACTGCATAAATGCAGATTTTCCACAGTAAAAATGCAGGTAAAAAAAATCCACAGAGCTTTACAGTAGCAGTAGAGTTGATAAGATTTAAACAAATCTCATCTGCTGCATGTGAATTATTGATGCGGATTTCACCCTTTGCAATGCCATTATGCTATCTCATTTGGATCAGTAATCCTTTTAGGTGTTAAAACTAGAGATGAGCGAATTTCATGTTATGAAATTTGTTCACGCTTCGTTTGGTGGTAAAAGCAGAATTGCGTTATGGATTCTATGATGGAATGTAATGCCTTTAGAGGCATACCTGAAATGGGACGGATCAGTTTTGCAGCCCATAGACTTCTATTATGACGGAATGAATTTAGGAATGCCTCTAAAGGCATACCATTATGCATTCCGTCATAGAATTGTGTGTGTTCACATGCAGCAAATTTTTGCAGAAATGTCGGTCTCTTTATATATAGTGGCTTTTGCATAGACTTAAAGGGAGTCATTTAGTATTCTGAAATTCGCCTAAATTAGGCGGGTGGGGAAGAGGGGAGGCTGACAAGTCCGTCTCATTCTTCATTTTCTATGCCTATTTTAGGCGTAGAAAATTGTCTAAATGTGAGACCGCAAGGAAGCTGGTGCTAGATGCACCGAAGCTATGGAGAGGCCTCTGCTTCTTCATAACTACGGCAGATCCACCATCATCTAAAATGCAGGTCGTAATAAATATGTCCCAAAGTGTTTGTTTATCCTATCTCGGACATTGGGAGTATATTGCTAGGATATGCCCCCAATGTCTAATAGTTGCGGGTCCAACCTCTGGGACCTGCACCTATACTTAGAACAAAGTCCCAGAGGAGGCACCACGCATTAGCAGCCACCCTATATTTCTTCCTATGGGAGTTCTGAAAATAGCCACACTGCTATTTTGGAAGTGCCATTGAAATGAATGGGAAGGGCACCAGGCAAGCACGATCACTGCTCCATTCACTTCTATGGGACTGATGGGTATAGCCGAGCCAGTGCTCAGCTATTTTCAGTGCTCCCATAACAATGGAGTACAGCAGTGCAATCTCAGTGCGCCCTTGCGGTCTCCGAGTATAGATGTGGGTCCCAGAGGTGGGACCCACACCTATCAGCCATTGAGCATATCCTAGACATATGCCCCCAATGTCTGAGATGGGACAACCCCTTTAAATAGGGAGGGTTAGATAGAAAATCTGTGCCACAAAAAAGCACCAAAACCGGGATAAATAGTGCAGATTTCTGTGTGTTTTTAAGAGGTTTTCCAGGATTTCTTCTATGACAGCACCACATGGAGGATGTCTCCCCACCCACTATTGGGACAGGAAACAGAGGTTAAAATAAAGTCGAACCTAAAAGATGTGCAACAAAAATTAAAGGACCTATTAAAGGACCTTAGAGCAATTATAAGGAAAGAAGTAAAAGCATCTGTGACATCCCTTGTACCCCCTCCTGTATTCCCTTTGAAGATTCATCACAGCTAAAAGAACCAATGATCGTAAGGCGGACGGTCTCTTGAGAAAAAAGTGGGAGACATCAGCAGCCTTAGTCTCGACTAACATTGCCGCTACCTCGGTAGCAAGGTCCATGCTTTTGTGGTTGTCCCAGTTGAAAAACTATTAAAAAATGGTGACTCCCAGGGAGGATATACTGGAAGCTATTCCTCTCCTAAAAATGGCGACTGCATTCATAGTAGATTCTTTGGCAGAGTCAGTCAGGTTTGCAGCAAAAAACGGAGCACTTCTGACTATGGCAGGAAGAGCCATATGGTTAAAAAATTGGTTGGGCGACCTAGTGTCTAAAAATAAATTATGTGCGATTCCTTTCTCAGGCGCTTATGTTTTCGGCCCGGTATAGGAAAATCTGGAAGATGGTCCTAATCAGAAAGGAAGTAAAGGGATTTTATTTATTTTTTACTTAGCCCCAACACCTCCCAAAACAAACAATGACGCCAGGGCGGTGGGAGGAAGACTAAAAAATTTTCTCCCAGTATGGCGCCAGAAAGCTCAAAACCCATGGGTGTTTCAAATCATAAAGTAAAAAATTTAATTTTTGTCAGTTCCTCAACAAAAATATGTGCTGATTTGGTACAGAGAAAATACAACTCAAAGAAATCTGATAGAAGTCGTTACAAAATTAAAAAATGTGGGTCCGGTGATTCAGGTCCCAAAACATCAGGAGGGCAAAGGGTATTACTCAAGACTGTTTCTTGTAAGAAAACTAAATGGTTCATTCAGGACCATAATACATTTGAAACCTCTGAACAGAGCTATAAAATATCAACGCTTCAAGATGTAGTCAATCAGATTTACCATACCTCTAATTCCTCCAGTAATATGCACCCTAGATCTGAAGGCTACATATTACCATGTGTCAATTCACCCAGATTACCAGAAATACTTAAAGGGAACCTGTCACCGGGATTTTGTGTATAGGGCTGAGGACATGGTTTGCTAGATGGCCGCTAGCACATCCGCAATACCCAGTCCCCATAGCTCGGTGTGCTTTTATTGTGTAAACAAACTGATTTGATACATATGCAAATTAACCTGAGAGGAGTCCTGTCACAAACAGGACTCATCTCAGGGTAATTTGCATATGTATCAAATCGTTTTTTTTACACAATAAAAGCACACAGAGCTATGGGGACTGGGTATTGCAGATGTGCTAGCGGCCATCTAGCAACCCATGCCCTCAGCTCTAAAATAATCTAGATATCGGAGAAGTAAAAGCCTTGAAGTTGCTAAAAACCTGTGAGGACATAGTCATAAAGCCGGCAGACAAGGGCGGTAATGTGGTCCTGATGACCAAGCAGTATTACGTGGTAGAGGCCCATCGACAACTTCAAGAAGTGTATGAAGTATTGCAGACAGATCCATAAATATTTTGAGCTTAATATTCTGTCACGTAAAACCGCAGAGAAATTGTTGCCACTGTTCCATTCAAAACCCTCTTGGTACTTTAATACCTATAAAGTCACTCATTTACATAAGTCACTGACCCAGCCCCCTGGCAGGCCTATCGTGTCCGGGGTTGGGTCAGTGACTGAACCTTTGTCCCGCTATGTAGACTGGTTGTTGAGACCCATGGTCAGGTTTTCCCCATCTTACTTGAAGGACACTTCGGACCTCCTGCTCACACTGAGTGCCATACAGTGGCAGGAGGGTTTTCAACTTGTGTCACTAGACGTTGAAAGCCTGTCCACGCGTATCCCCCAATATAAAGGGATTGAGATGGTGACTGATATCCTGGCCAGCACTTGCAAAAGTGTGGCTTTCTCCAATTTTATCCATGATGCATTGGGGCTCACCCTCAATAACAATGCCTTCAGATTCGGGGACACGTGGTACAGGCAGAAATTTGGCACATCCATGGGCACACCAGTCTCATGCACATTTGCAAATCTGTACCTAGCAAAATTTGAGGACAAATACATTTATGCGCTATCTAATCCCTTTCTTTCCTTCATACACACGTACCGAAGGTATATTGATGACGTGTTTATAGTGTGGACAGGCACAGAGGTCGATTTTACTCACTTTGTACAATATCTCAATACAGCCAATGATATGAATGTTATTCACACACAAGTTTGGAGGTTCACACCTCGAATTTCTGGATGTTGACATCTCTGTGAGGCATGGTGAGTTGGTGACCGAGGGATATCGTAAGCCCATGGCCACCAACTCTCTTCTGCATTTCTCGAGTTATCATGCCCCCAGTGTTAAAAGAGCCGTACCCTATGGGCAGTTTGTTAGACTCAAACGCATTAACAAGCATGAGGAAGATTATAATCGGCAAGCTTTGGACCTAAAAGATAGGCTTTTGACTAGAGGCTATCCACTTAAATTACTTAATGAAGCCATGAGAAAGGCAGCACTTATCAATTTTCCAAAAAATCCCGTAGAAAAGGATAAACACTATCCTAATCCTTTTGTCTTCTCTTTCAAGTTTGGACCAATGGCCCCACATATAAAGAAGGTCATTAAGAATAATTGGACATACTCGAAAGAGACGAATCCCGGACAGGGATTAAAAACATTGCACCAGTTATAGCCTTTATGAAATGCCATACCCTAAAGGACGAATTGGTCCGCAGTAGATTCCAAGAAAAGAAACCCATGACATGGCTAGAAAATTGGGGCCCCAAAGGTAACCACAGATGCGGTCAGTGTTCATGTTGTAAGCTTAACCCACAATGGAACACACTAGATTTTGGAGGGATCCATCATAGGGTTAACACTCTAATCACCTGTAAAAGTAAATATGTTGTGTATTTGCTCAAGTGCAATAGCGGCAGGTTCTACATAGGGGAAACAATCAGATGTCTCCAAGAGAGGATTAGAGAACACATAAATTCACTCATCACTGGTAAGAGCTGTTGACGCCTGATACGCAAAAATCACCACAGGAAGTGCAGCAGATGCCATTTTAAGAAGAAGCTGAAATACAGGCACAGAGAAATATGGTTGCTAAGGGCTGAATACAGACATCAGAAAGGTAAAATTAGCTGAAAAATGCAGCTTCATGAGTATCTTCCCTTTAGCATCACATATGTTAGGAAATGGCAGTTACACTTTAAGATTTGCGGTAAGGGAAGAAGGCTGGGTGAGTCATTATCAATTCCAATATCTTCCATTCTTGAATGGTTTGTGTGCTAGCACACGGTAGGGTACTTATTTTGTGCACAGAAGACTACCTCAATTCGGGGGCTTTTACACCAATAGCTATTACACCAAAAGCCCCCGAATTGAGGTCGTTTTCTGTGCGCCAAAGAAGTACCCTACCATGTCCTAGCACACAAAATGTAGAAATACAAAAAGAGGATTACGGTACAATTTGAACTCCCTGGTCTTAAAAACGGACCAGGAGTCACAAAGTAAGTACCTAGAGTAGAGGTTATCAGAGGCGCCAGGGGGCGGAGGTGAGTTCTATAGAGAACAATATATATTGCTTGTCTGCAATTATGGAACAAGATAGGCAGATCAAGTGTTTCAGAGGGTCAAGGATTACATGATTTTCATGCAGGACAATGCTCCATCACACGCGCCAAGTACTCCACAGCGTGGCTGGCAAGAAAGGGTATAAAAGAAGAAAATCTAATGACATGGCCTCCTTGTTCACCTGATCTGAACCCCATTGAGAACCTGTGGTCCATCATCAAATGTGAGATTTACAAGGAGGGAAAACAGTACACCTCTCTGAACAGTGTCTGGGAGGCTGTGGTTGCTGCTGCACGCAATGTTGATGGTGAACAGATCAAAACACTGACAGAATCCATGGATGGCAGGCTTTTGAGTGTCCTTGCAAAGAAAGGTGGCTATATTGGTCACTGATTTGTTTTTGTTTTGTTTTGAATGTCAGAAATGTATATTTGTGAATGTTGAGATGTTATATTGGTTTCACTGGTAAAAATAAATAATTGAAATGGGTATATATTTGATTTTTGTTAAGTTGCCTAATAATTATGCAAAGTAATAGTCACCTGCACACACAGATATCCCCCTAAAATAGCTAAAACTAAAAACTACTTCCAAAAATATTCAGCTTTGATATTAATGATGTTTTGGGGTTCATTGAGAACATGGTTGTTGTTCAATAATAAAATTAATCCTCAAAAATACAACTTGCCTAATAATTCTGCACTCCCTGTATATCTTATACACAAATAAGAACTAGCGCACAAACCATTCACTACTTCCTCCACAGTCCCCAGGTGTTTTTGGCAACTCCATCCAAAGTGACCGAACGGGTACTGGCAGCACCGACCCCCTTCTCTCTGTGTATCTGCCTTTACGGACGTTGTGCTCACACACGCACAACACCAAAAGGTGAGAATACTCCATCCATTTCGCTAAACCGAACTATCGTTGCTTACCACCCTATGAGCGCCTCTCCCCATTTTTCTCTTGCCATAATTGCAATATCTTCCATTCAGAATATTATCGGCCCCTCGGGTATTCACAAAATTATTCATGGGGATTGTGGCTTTTCTCAGGATGAAAGGGATAAAAATCGTACCATATCTGGACGACTTTCTTCTAATCGCAGACACAGTGCAGATGTTAAACGATCATACTCAGATTGTGATCTCTCTCCTACAAGGCCTAGGTTGGTTCCTAAATTGGGGGAAAATCAGACCTGACACCCGATACCAGAAATATTTTCTTAGGAACTGTACTGGACTCGACATCACAAAACTCCTTCCGAGAAAAGACAGGAAAATCTGATATAAAAAAATAGGAATTTTTCGAAATAAATCAGTTTGTACGATCAGAGAGGCAATGAGTATGCTAGGCCTGATGACAGCTTGTATCATGACAGTGCCATGGAGCCAGTATCACACAAGATTGCTTCAGAAGATGATACTCGAACAATCAGTCCTTAAATCAAAAAATTATCATAAAAGACTACGCTTGGAAATCTTTGGAATGGTGGAAGAATATGGACAACCTGTCAAAAGGATTTCCCTGGAATCCAAGCCTCTATATAGTTGTAACAACAGATGCCAGTCAGCAGGGATGGGGGCAAAGATTGGAAATCATTGCTTCCAAGGAACTTGGGCTCAAGAGATAAAGGGGAGGTCTTCAAATTACCGAGAACTTCAATCAGACTCTGCAATGGCGCCAGGATTTGTCAGAGAACATGACGACGGTGGCGTTTCTCAAACACTAGGGGGGACAAGATACCCTCTACTTCAGAGTCTCTCCAACAGGATTTTTTCTTGGGCAGAGCGGAAAATCCTATCAATTTCAGCAGTCAAAAAAATCAATCAGCAGATTTTCTCAGCAGGCATTACCTAGACCCAAGTGAGTGGTCCCTAAACAAACAAGTTTTCCTTGATTTGACAGTGAAGTGGGGATATCCTGAAATAGACCTTTTTGCCACACGGAAAAATACAGAGACCCAGAAGACCATCCAACTGCAGTAGATGCCTTGTCCCAGAGATGGGATATTAAGCAGGCTTATGCTTTTCCCCCCTTTCCTCTAATTCTGGCTATTCTCAGAAAGATCAGGATGGGGTCATCAAAAGTGATTTTTATAGCCCCGTTCTGGCTAAAATAAGTGTGGTTTCCTGCCCTAACCTCGTTGGCCTTGGAAGGTCCAATTCCTTTCCCCCTGAGACCAGATCTGCTGTCTCAGGGTCCAATTTGGAACCAGGAAATAAGCAGGCTAAAGCGAACAGCGTGGCTTCTGAAAGGGACTTATTAAGATTACAGGGGTTTTCAGACAATGTAACCTCAACCCTTCAAAAGGCCATAAACAAGTAACCGCTGCCATCTATAATAAAATTTGGAAGAAATTCTGCTCATGGATTGCTTTGAGAAACGGAAATCCGCTGCTTCCAGGTCTGGAGGATATCCTGAACTTTGTACAAGATGGCTTTGATAGGGGTCTTAGACCAAGCACCCTAAAAGTTCCCTGGCAATAAATAGATGGATAAGCAGGTTTATAAAAACAACAACACGGATTAGGCCAACTCTGAAATCCTCAGTCCCACCAATAGTTTTTAACAGTTTAATAAAGGAACCCTTTGAACCTATGCAAGATAGCTCTTTGAAACATCTATCCCAAAAAACTGTCTTTCTTGGCCGGTAGGTTAGGTGAAATTCAAGCTTTAACCATCCGAGAACCTTACTTAAAAATTTTAAATGATAGGGTCATCCTTAGACTAGATCCAACATTCTTACCAAAGGTAGTTTCTACATTCCATCTAAATCAGAAAATTATATTACTTACTTTTTGTGCAGATCCCAAAAATGATGGGGAAAAAAGCTTCCACTTGCTAGATATCAGGCGTTCTCTTCTTATCTATTTACAAGCTACCAGTGGATTTAGGCAGGACGCTAATCTGTTCACACAATTTGCTAGCTGAAACAAGGGCAAGAAAACTTCTAAGGCTTCATTCACATCACCGTTCAGCCTTTCCGTTCTCCTGCTTCGTTTAGGAGCAGGAGAACGGAAAGGATGGATAAGGCACATAACTGATGCCAAACGGAGTCAAACTGACCCCTTAGGACCCCATAGACTATAATGGGGTCTGTTATATTTCCGCTCAGAAGATGATTTTTAAGCGGAGATGTGCATGCAGGACTTGTCTCCGCTTAAAAATCATCTTCTGAGCGGAAACATAACGGACCCCATTATAGTCTATGGGGTCCTAAGTGCTCAGTTTGACTCAGTTTGGCGTTGGTTATATGCCTTATCCGTCCTTTTTGTTCTCCTGCTCCTAAACGGAGCAGGAGAACGGAAAGGCTGGACGGTGATGTGAACGTATAGCCTTAGACAACATTGGCTAGCTGGATAAAATCGGCAATTAGAGATTCCTAACAGTTACAGGGAATATCCTGTCCTCAAGATATCAGAGCCCATTCCACCAGAACAGTTGCAGATTCGTGGGCACAGAACATGCAGAAGCTTCTATTGACCAAATTTGCTAGGCGGCTACATGGTCAAATTCTTATACCTTTTGCAAACACTATAGATTAGATATTGCGGGAAACCATGACCAGAGGTTTAGACGGCAAGTTCTCCAAGCCGTAGTCCCTCCCTAAAGTTTTATGTACACAAACGTTTCATTTTCCGCTTACGTTCCGTTTTTTGCGTTCTGTATACGATCCGTTGGTATTCATTTCAATGGATCCGCAAAAAAACAGAAGGTGCTCCGTATGCCTTCCGTTTCCGTATTTCCGTTTTTCCGTTCCGTTCAAAGATAGAATATGTCCTCTTCTTATCTGCATAATGGACAAGGATAGTACTGTTCTTTCAGGGGCCAGCTGTTCCGTTCCGCAAAATACGGAATGCACACGGACGTCATCCACATTTTTTCCGGATCCTTTTATTGCGGACCGCAAAATACTGAGAAAGCCTTACGGTCATGTGCAAGAGGCCTAAGTCTGTATATTAATCTGGTATTACTCCGTGTAGTGCTGTCATGGAGGACGTCCTGGAAAGTATTTAGTCTTACCAGTAATTGTATTTCCAGGAGTCCGACATGACAGCACCTGGTCAGTTCCCTCCCTATTTTCCCTTAAGATTATTATTTACTTATTTTGTTTAACCCTTTCGCTACCAGCACTGTACATGTATGGCGCTTGTAGCGCTGTGCAAGCATAACGCCCACTCGCGCGTGCAGCGGGCGTCATGGCCGGCAAGTCTCTGCTGTTTCAAACAGCAGAGACCTGCGGCTAATGAAGCTCTTCCTACTTATGCCCCGTGTGTCCAATCCGGGCATAGATAGTTGCACTGAATACTGGTAGCTTTACTCAAAAAGCTAGCAGTATTCAAACTGCAATTCTTATTTTGGCCACCAGATGGCAGACCAGGATAAGAAATGAGCAAAAGTGAGCAAAATAAGCTAGTAATAAATTCCGGATAAACTAAAATAAAAATTAAAAAATGTAATAAGCACATATATGAGGCACATAATCACAAAAAAAATATATAAAGTTTAAATCACCCCCCTTTCCGAATAACTAAAAAATAAATACCTAAATAACAATAAATATAAACATCATGGGTATCACATGGACCGAAAATGCCCATACTATTAAAACAGAAAAAAAAATCCAATACGGCAAATGGCCAATTTGACATTTTTTCATTGCTCTGTGGCATCAAATATGTCAGTAAAAACATTAGGGAGCTCAGACGACGCATAGAGGAGCATGTTGCGGACATTACAAAATTGAAAAACACACCTATTGCACGTCATGTGTCTGAATGTTACAGCGGGAGAGTGTCGGCTGTTAAATTTCAGGGGATTGATCTTGTTAAAATGACATCAAAGGGGCGGTGATTGCGACCGCATCCTTTTGCAGAAAGAGGCGCGGTGGATCTTTTCTTTAAACACTATTAAACCCTTTGGCCTCAATAATGCCATTACTCTTGTGCCGTTTATATAAGTATGCACTGGGCCCCATATATTTTTGAACATCGATTGCGTTAACTGTCAGTTCTTATCTCATGTAGGATTCTATTCTACTCTGCCTCTGGTTGTCTTGTACTCCGCTAATATTAATTTATCCCCTTCCACTGATATTACTTTACAGACTGATACTCCGATGTTATGCTTATGCAGAGCCGCCTTTACGTTCCCTTTACACTGCGGTGCATTTGCGCTCTCCCCGGGACTCGCGTTGCTTCACCCTTCTGTTAGCCAATGGTTGTTCCAAGCAGCGCCTCCTGGCCAGTCAGTTTGCAATTTAAGCTTTTAAGCACCCATCATTTTCTGGGGTTTTAAAGGGAACCTGTCATGTGGATATTTGATTATAATCTAACTAATTATATACAATCATTAACTACTAAAAAGTACCTTAGATGTATTCACTTACTGGTGTGACAGAGGGTTACCTCATAATATACACACAAAGATGCCGCATGCCACATGCTAATGAGCTGATTCGAGTCCGGCGTGAGGTCATCGAGTCCAGCGTATATTTAATTCAGATCTATAGCCACTCCCCTGCCCATCTGCTGCTGATTCCTATGGAAACAAACTGTCATTCAGCAGCAGGTGGGCGGGGAGAGTCAGGAGCTCAGGAATATTCATGACTCATCATTATCAGCTGGAGCTTTTCAATACAAGATGTTGGCAGATTGACCTGGTCAATTCAAGAAAGTGATCCAGCATTTTTCTAAGCGAATCAGTCACTTATTTATGTTGCCCTTAGTTAGGAAACCATAAAACTGGTGACAGGTTCCCTTTAAAAACACACACAAAAAAAAACTGTATTTTTCTGATCTGCAAGTGTTAAATTCAAGTTTAATATATAAAGCTTTCATATTATGTTACCCAAAAACACTTTTTTGTCAATCTACAACATCTGGATTAGTCAGTGTGCAATTTAAGCTAGAAATACACCCATCATTTTCTGGGGTTTAAAAAACACACTTTTTGTAAAAACAAACAAACAGTATTTTCCTAATCTGCAAGTGTTAAATTCAAGTTTAATATATATACAGCTTTCATATTCTGTTACCAAAAAACACTTTTTGTCAATTTACAACATCTGGATTTGTCAGTGTACAATTTAAGCTAGAAATAAACCCATCATTTTCTGGGGTTTGAAAAACACACTTTTTTGTAAAAAAAAAAAAAAAAAAAAGAACAGTATTTTCCTGATCTGCAAGTGTTAAATCCAAGTTAAATATATACCAATTTCATATTCTGTTACCAAAAAAACACTTTTTTGTCAATCTACAACATCTGGATTAGTCAGTGTGCAATTTAAGTTAGAAATACACCCATCATTTTCTGGGGTTTAAAAAACACATTTTTTTGTAAAAAATAAATAATTTTTTTTTCCTGATCTGCAAGTGTTAAATTCAAGTTTTATATATTCACCATTCCTATTCTGTTACCAAAAAAACACTTTTTTGGGCAATCTACAACATCTGGATTAGTCAGTGTGCACTTAAAGCTAGAAATACACCCATCATTTACTGGGGTTGAAAAAACACACTTTATTTTCAAAAAACAGTATTTTCCTGATCTGCAAGTGTTAAATTCAAGTTTCATATATACCGCTTTCATATTCTGTTACCAAAAAAACACTTTTCTGGCAATGTACAACATCTGGATTAGTCAGTGTGCAATTTAAGGTAGAAATACACCCAGCATTTTCTGGGGTTTTAAAAACACACTTTTTTTGTCAAAAACCCCCAGTATTTTCCTGATCTGCAAGTATTAAATTCAAGTTTCATATATACTGCTTTCATATTCTGTTACCAAAAAAACACTTTTTTTGTCAATCTACAACATCTGGATTAGTCAGTATGCAATTTAATCTAGAAATGCACCCACCATTTTCTGGGGGGTTTAAAAACACACTTTTTTATAAAAAAAAATGTATTTTCCTGATCTGCAAGTATTAAATTCAAGTTCTGGGGTTTTAAAAACACACTTTTTTTGTCAAAACCCCCCAGTATTTTCCTGATCTGCAAGTATTAAATTCAAGTTTCATATATACCGCTTTCATATTCTGTTACCAAAAAAAACACTTTTTTTGTCAATCTACAACATCTGGATTAGTCAGTGTGCAATTTAATCTAGAAATACACCCATCATTTTGTGGGGTTTAAAAAACACACTTTTTTGTAAAAAAAAAAAAAAAAAAAAAAAAACAGTATTTTCCTGATCTGCAAGTGTTAAATTTAAGTTAAATATATACAGCTTTCATATTCTGTTACCAAAAAAACATTTGTTTTTGTCAATCTACAACATCTGGATTAGTCAGTGTGCAATTTAAGCTAGAAATGCACCCATCATTTTCTGGGGGTTTTAAAAACACACTTTTTTGTAAAACAAAAACAGTATTTTCCTGATCTGCAAGTATTAAATTCAAGTTTAATATATACAGCCTAAATATTCTGTTAACAAAAAAAAAAAACTTTTTTGTCAATCTACAACATCTGGATTAGTCAGTGTGCAATTTAAGCTAGAAATACACCCATCATTTTCTGGGGATTTAAAAACACACCTTTTTTTTGTCAAAAACCACTATATTTTCCTGATCTGCAAGTATTAAATTCAAGTTTAATATATACAGCTTTCATACTCTGTTACCTAAAAAACACTTTTTTTTGGTCAATATACTACATCTGGATTAGTCAGTGTGCAATTTAAGCTAGAAATACACCCATCATTTTCTGGGGTTTAAAAAACACACTTTTTGCAAACACAAACAAACAAACAAACAGTATTTTCCTGATCTGCAAGTGTTAAATTCAAGTTTTATATATTCACCTTTCATATTCTGTTACCAAAAAAACACTTTTTTGGGCAATCTACAACATCTGGATTAGTCAGTGTGCAATTAAAGCTAGAAATACACCCAGCATTTTCTGGGGTTTTAAAAACACACTTTTTTTGTCAAAAACCCCCAGTATTTTCCTGATCTGCAAGTATTAAATTCAAGTTTCATATATACCGCTTTCATATTCTGTTACCAAAAAAACTCTTTTTTTCTCAATCTACAACATCTGGATTAGTCAGTGTGCAATTTAATCTAGAAATACACCCATCATTTTGTGGGGTTTAAAAAACACACTTTTTTGTAAAAAAAAAAAAAAAAACAACAGTATTTTCCTGATCTGCAAGTATTAAATTCAAGTTTAATATATAAAGCTTTCATATTATGTTACCCAAAAACACTTTTTTGTCAATCTACAACATCTGGATTAGTCAGTGTGCAATTTAAGCTAGAAATACACCCATCATTTTCTGGGGATTTAAAAACACACTTTTTGTAAAAACAAACAAACAAACAGTATTTTCCTGATCTGCAAGTGTTAAATTTAAGTTTTATATATTCACCTTTCATATTCTGTTACCAAAAAAAAACACATTTTTGTCAATCTACAACATCTGGATTTGTCAGTGTTCAATTTAAGCTAGAAATAAACCCATCATTTTCTGGGGTTTGAAAAACACATTTTTTTGCAAAAAAAAAAAACGTATTTTCCTGATCTGCAAGTGTTAAATTCAAGTTTCATATATACCGCTTTCATATTCTGTTACCAAAAAAAGAACACTTTTTTGGCAATCTACAACGTCTGGATTAGTCAGTGTGCAATTTGAGGCTTTTAAGCACACATCATTTTCTGGGGTTTTAAAAACACACTTTTTTTGTCAACAAACCCCAGTATTTTCCTGATCTGCAAGTATTAAATTCAAGTTTAATATATACAGTTTTCATATTCTGTTACCCAAAAAACATTTTTCTGGCAATCTATAACATCTGGATTAGTCAGTGTGCAATTTAAAGGGCTTCTGTCAGCCCACTAAACCGTTTTTTTTTTTTTTGTTTACTAATAATCCCTATACTGCGAGCTCCCTATACATAAGTTAAATAATCATTTTGGTTTAGTAAAATTTTATAAAAAGCTATTTTTAAAATATGTAAATTACCTTGCTACCAGCAAGTAGGGTGGCTAGTTGCTGGTAGCAGCCGCATCCTCCAATCCTAATGACGCCCGGATTTTGAATGCAAACAGACAGGGCCAGCAGAGAACGATTCCGTTCCCTGGCCCTGTCAATCACAATGCAGAGGGGGCGTCATTAGGATCGGAGGATGCGGCTGCTACCAGCAAGTAGCCGCCCTACTTGCTGGTAGCAAGGTAATTTACATATTTTACAAATAGCTTTTTATAAAATTCTACTGAACCAAAATGATTATTTAACTTATGTATAGGGAGCTCGCAGTATAGGGATTATTAGTAAACCAAAAAAAAAAACGATTTAGTGGGCTGACAGAAGCCCTTTAAGCTAGAAATACACCCATCATTTTCTGGGGTTTTAACCTCTTAAGGACACATGACGTACCGATACGTCATGATGTCCTGGTACTTAAGGACACATGACGTACTGGTACGTCATGAATGGTTCCGATCACCGCCGCTCGGCGGGCGGTGATCGGAACCCGGTGCCTGCTCAAATCATTGAGCAGGCACCTGGGGCAAATACGCCGGGGGGGTCCTGTGACCCCCCCATGTCGGCGATCGCAGAAAATCGCAGGTCAATTCAGACCTGCGGTTTTCTGCCTTTCTGGGTTATTCGGGTCTCTGAAGACCCGATAACCCGGAACAGATGGTGACGGTGGTGTGATTTCACTCCACCAATCACCATCCAGCAATCCTGAGTGGTGACGGTGACATCACCACTCAGGATCGCTTTCTGATTGGTCAGTGGGCAGTCCGGTGGCAGATTCAAAAGAGGCAGGCGCTCCTCTCCTCCTCCTTTTGTGTTCCAGAGCCGAGGAGAGAGGAGCTGCCTGCACCTGTCTCTGCCGTAGCTGCCAGCACCCCGATCTGTGCCCCCAGGACCCGATCTCTGCCCCCCAGCACCCCATCAGGTACATAGGGACAGCATAGGGAAAGTTTGGATTAGGCAGGGAAAAAAAAGGGAAAGTTAGTTTTTGAACTTTTCATTGCATCACCCTAGTTAGGGTGTCTGGGGTCCACAGCACAGCTGTGTGACCCTAGACCCCCCAGGGGTGCTGCCGCTTGACTCCCCCTGCCCCCCCTCCCCCCACACTTTTTTGGGGTGCAGGATTTTGTATTTTTTTATTTTTGCGTACGCTTACTGTGGCCGGCACTCTTAGCATCCGGCCACTGTTAGCACATCGCACACCCCACCACTGATCAACTGCGGACGGTTGATCAGCGGTTTTGATTTTTTTTTTCCACATTTTTTGGCCTTTTTTTTAGATTGTTTTTTTTCTGTTAGTTTTAGGGTGAGTTCGTAAACACCCGTGCCCCCACACACACACACACAAAATAAGGATTTCCACACACGCACATATACACGCAGACACACACTTCCCTATGGCCCGCCGGACGTTCTCGGCCGAGGAGGCATACGCCCAGCTTGCCTCAGACTCCGAGAGTCCCAGTGAGGACGAGGATGACCCCACATTCCTGTTATCATCCGCGTCCTCCTCATCATCTAGCGATGATGATGAGCCCCCAAGGCGGCGGAGCAAGGGGACCGCCATGTTAGGCACCCTGTGGCCAGCCTAGTACGAGCAGCTCTGGGGCTCGTACTGGTTTCCTGGCCCACCAGTTAAATCCACCGGAGCACCCTGTCGGTGAACTTGTCTGGTGTACCCCAGAGCAATACGAGCCTGTAATTCCTGATTTTGTAGGCCAATCAGGAATCGAGATTTCCACAGTGGGCTACACTGAATATGACTTTTTCCGTCAGTTTTTCAGTGACCCACTGGTAAATCTGATGGTGGAGCAGACGAATCTGTACGCCCAACAGTTCGTCGCTCAACACCCGGGCTCCTTTTTGGCCAGGCACGGTGGCTGGACGCCGGTCAGTGCAGCCGAAATGAGGACATTTTGGGGCCTCGTGCTGCATATGGGCCTGGTCAAGAAACCCAGTGTCAGGCTGTACTGGAGTGGGGACGTCCTATACCAGACCCCACTTTACAGTACGGCCATGACACGCTCCCAGTTTGAGGCCATCCGGAAATGTCTGCATTATTCCGATAATGCAGCATGTCCCCCCCCGAGGTGATCCTGCCCATGACCGTCTGTATCAATTTGGGGCCAAATTCATGGAGGCCTATGTACCTGGAAGGGAGGTCGCGGTTGATGAGCCTCTCATTGCGTTCAAAGGGAGACTCATTTTCCGCCAGTATGTGCCCTCCAAGTGGGCGAGGTATGGCGTGAAGCTATACAAAATTTGTGAGAGTACCTCAGGGTACACTTACAAATTTCGTATATACAAGGGGCGAGATTCCCGGATTCAACCCCCAGAATGTCCCCCACTCTGGGTGTTACCGGGAAACTTGTGTGGGCCCTTATGCACCCACTGTTGTATAAGGGTTACCACCTGTACGGGGATAACTTTTATACCAGTATCCCCTTGTTCCAGTCCCTTGCCGCCAGATCCACGTTCGCTTGTGGGACCGTTCGGAAAAATCAACGCGGCCTCCCTGCCCTCCCCCTCCAGGTACCTATCCCCAGGGGTGAGACCCGTGCCCTTACCACTAAAAACCTGTTGCTGGTCAGGTATAAGGACAAGAGGGATGTCCTTATGCTGTCCACAATTCATGGTAACGGCATCACCCCTGTCCCTGTGCGAGGTACCGCGGCAACGGTCCCCAAGCCCAATTATATCGTCACCTACAATTGGTATATGGGAGGAGTTGATCTCTCTGATCAAGTCCTCAAGCCATATAACGCCATGCGCAAAACCCGGGCATGGTACAAAAAAGTTGCAGTCTACTTGGTGCAGGTTGCCATGTACAACTCTTTTGTACTATCCCGAAGCGCTGGCAGCACAGGGACATTCCTCCAGTTCTATGAGGCAGTCCTCAAGGCCCTGATCTTTTCGGACCGGGAAAGAGCAGGCCGGAGTACCTCGGGAACTGTAGGTAACCGGATCATCCCTGGCCAACACTTTCCAGGTGTGGTCCCCCATACTGGAAAGAAGGGACGAACCCAAAAAAGGTGCAGAGTGTGTCACAGGAGGGGGATACGGAAGGACACCACAACTCAATGTGACACGTGCCCCGATCATCCAGGCCTCTGCATTATTGGTTGCTTCAGGGAGTATCACACTTCCATGGAGTACTAAATTTATATCCCAATTTAGGACTGACATTGGATAAAAAAACTGGTTCTCAGACTTGAGACACCCAAAAAAACTAAAATAATTTATTAAAAGTAGACATGTTGGGTATTGGCGCGTCGGTAATAATCTCCTCTATAAAAATACCCCATGACATAACCCCCCAGATTAACATGGTCAAAAATAAATAAAAAAAGGTGCAAAAAAGATTTTTTGGGTCACCAAACATAACAAAAAATTTTATAGCAAGCGATAAAAAAGTCATATAGCCCCCAAAATAGTGCAAATAAAACCGTCCGCTCATTCCGCAAAAAATTAGCCCCCACATAAGATAATCGGATAAAAAAAAATAAAAAAATGACACCTAGACTTTAGAGATACAAAAAATATTTTTTGGTATCAAAAAGGATAATATAGTCAGAAACCTAAATAATTGTTAAAAAAGTAGACTTATTATGTATTGCCGCGTCCGTAAGAATCTCCTCTATAAAAATATCCCATGACCTAACCCTCCAGATTAACACGGTTAAAAAAAAGAAAAAGAAAAAAGAAAACGGTGCCAAAAACTCAATTTTTGGCACTTTTCCATTTCAATCCGTTTTTTTCCGTTAACAAAACAAGGGTTAACAACCAAACAAAAGTTTATATTTATTACCCTGATACTGCAGTTTACAGAAATGCCACATTTGTGGTCGTAAACTGCTGTATCAGTAAAAGGGAGGCCGCAAAAGGAAAGGACCGACATGGTTTCAGGAAGGCCGATTTTGATGGCCTTTTTTATTGACACTGTGTCCCTTTTGAAGCCCCCCCTGATGCCCCCCTAGAGTAAAAACTCCCTAAAAGTGACCTCATCTAAGAAACAACACCCCTCAAGGTATTCTAAACTGATTATACAAACTTTATTAACCCTTTAGGTGTTCCTCAACAGTTAATGGCAAATGGAGATGACATTTCAGAATTTTAATTTTTAGTAACCTTGCCTCACAAAAATGTAATATAGAGCAACCAAAAATTATATGTACCCTAAAAATAGTCCCCCAAAAAATGCCACCTTATCCCGTAGTTTCCAAAATGGGGTCACTTTTAAGGAGTTTCTACTCCAGGGGTGCATCAGGGGGGTTGAAACAGGACACGGTGTAAATAAACCGGTCCATAAAAATCAGCCCTCCAAAAACCAAACGGCGCACCTTTCACTCTACGCCCGCTGTGTGGCCTGTACGGACCACACCCATATATTGGGTGTTTCTGTAAACGGAAGAGTCAGGGCAATAAAGATACAGTCTTGTTTGGCTGTTAACCCTTGCTTTGTTAGTGTAAAAAATGGGTTAAAATGGAAAATTAGGCAAAAAAATGAAATTTTCAAATTTCATCCCATTTGCCAATAATTCTTGTGCAACACTTAAAGGGTTAACGACGTATGTAAAATCAGTTTTAAATACCTTGAGGGGTGTACTTTCTTAGATGGGGTCTTTTTTGGGTGGTTTCTATTATGTAAGCCTCGCAAAGTGACTTCAGACCTCAACTGGTCCCTAAAAATTTAGTTTTTGTAAATTTCTAGATTTGCTTCTAAATTTCTAAGCCTTATAACATCCCCAAAAAATAAAATATCATTCCCAAAATAATTCAAACATGAAGTAACGGCCTGGATAAGTCAAAGCGTTTTAAAGTTATCAGCACTTAAATTGACAGTGGTCAGATTTGCAAAAAATGGCCTGGTCCTTAAGGTGAAATAAGACTGTGTCCCTATGGGGTTAAAAACACACTTTTTTGCAAAAAAAGAACAACAATATTTTCCTGATCTGCAAGTGTTGACTTCAAGTTTCATATATACTGCTTTCATATGCTGTTACAAAAAAAATAACACTTTTTGGGCAATCTGCAACATCTGGATTAGTCAATGTGCAATTTAACCACCTCCGGACCGCCTAACGCAGATGTGCGGTCCGGAGGTGGCAGCGCTGCGCAGAGTCACGCATATACGCGTCATCTCGCGAGACGCGAGATGACGCGAATATGCGCCCGCGCATGCGCAGTTCGCGCCGGCATTTCGTTCAGGACTATTTCGTCAGCAACCTGCCAGCCGTGATCATTGGCTGGCAGGTTGCTGATTTTTAAAAAATCCAATCAGAGAGCCGAATAACAGATCATATTTGTAAATATGATCTGTTATATGGCTGCCTGCTCCTCTGCTGGTTCTTTTCGTCGGTTGGATCCAGCAGAGGAGCAGGCTTCACAGTGAGTACACCAACACTACACACTTAGCCCCAGATTACCCCCCTGAACCCCAATTAACCCTTTGATCACCCCTTTGATCGCCCCTGTCAATCACAAGTGAAAAGAAAAAAGTGATCAGTGCAAACTGTCACTTTTTTTTTCCACTGGTATTGACCGTTAGGTTTCAGTATAGTTTAGGCCCCTTGGTTAGGTAGTTTAGGGATTGGTTAGCGCCCAGCCCACCGCACTGCAGTCCGTTATTCGCTGATTAGCGTATCGCTAATCAGCATTTGTACTTTTATAGTATCTGGAAGTGATCAAAACTGATCACGGTCAGATCTCTAATTGTACTAGTGTCACTTTAGTTCTCCCTCCACCCAAAACGCAGTGTTTGCCCGATCAGGCCTGATCGCTCGCCCACACGTGCGTTCGCCCACACCCGCCCCACCGCAGTGACAAACAAAAAATTTTTTTTTGATCGCTGCACATTCAATTTACACGCACTGCGGCGATAAAAAAATCTGTTTTGATATTTTTTATCAACCGCAGCGGCCTCCGGTACTTCGCTAGCCTCCCCTTTGTAAGACAGGCTTGCTTTTTTTTCTTGGGTAGTCTCAGGGAATACCCCTAAATTTAGTTGCCCACATGTCTAACAGGGGGTATTCTTCTGAAGAGGCCTATAGGCTTCTGACCCAGTCGGATGAGGAGTGGGAACCCTCATCTGATGAATCCAGCGGGTCAGAATACGAACCTGTAGAAAGCAGTGGCTCTCTGACCCAAAGTTCGGACGAGGAGGCTGAGGTCCCTGATAGCACCAGGCGTACCCGGCCCTGTGTCGCTAGACCGCAGGTTGCGCAGGATCCGCTTCAAGAGCAGCAGAGTGGGGCTGGTGCTGTCGGATTACGTGGTGAAGCATACACCAGCAGCCCAGCCCTTCCTGGACCTAGTACCAGCACTGCCGTACAACCTGGTGAAGTAGCGAGCACCAGAAGGGCAGTTGAAGCTGGTACGGTGGCACGTGCAGTAGTGACCCCGTCGCAGCCACCGCAAAGACCCATAGAGCCCCTAGAATTCCAGAGGTGCTGGCAAACCCTGATTGGCAGTCCCCAACTTCAGCCGCACCTGTAGTTTTCCCTTTCACCGCCCAGTCTGGAGTTCGGGTTGAGACAGCTCAGATCGGTTCGGCCCTGGGATTTTTTGAGCTGTTCTTGACTGCGGAGCTTTTAGACTTAGTTGTGGCAGAAACAAATCGGTATGCCACACAATTTATAACCGCTAACCCGGGAAGCTATTATGCCCAGCCTTTCCGGTGGAAACCAGTCCAAGTTTCCAAAATTAAAACTTTTCTGGGCCTCCTCCTCAACATGGGCCTGACAAAAAAGCATGAATTGCGGTCATATTGGTCCACGAACCCGATTCATCACATGCCCATGTTCTCTGCTGCTATGTCCAGGACACGATTTGAGGTCATCCTGCGTTTCCTGCACTTTAGTGACAACACCGCCTCCCGTCCCAGGGGCCACCCTGCTTTTGACCGGCTCCACAAAATTCGGCCCCTCATAGACCATTTTTAACCTGAAATTTGCAGATATTTATACCCAGAGCAAAACATCTGCATAGACGAGTCCCTAATACATTTTACCGGGCGCCTTGGCTTCAAACAATACATCCCAAGCAAGCGCGCCCGGTATGGGGTCAAATTGTATAAGCTCTGTGAAAGGGCCACAGGCGATACCTACAAATTTCGTGTCTATGAGGGAAAAGATCAGACCCTGGAGTCGGTCGGTTTCCCTGGCTACCTGGGGAGCAGTGGGAAGACAGTTTGGGACTTGGTGTCACCCTTATTCGGCAAGGGGTACCATCTTTATGTGGACAATTTTTACACAAGTGTGGCCCTCTTTAGGCATTTGTTTCTAGAACGGATTGGCGCCTGTGGTACCGCGCGGGCTTCCCCCAACGGCTCGTTAGCACCCGTCTTGCAAGGGGGCAGAGGGCCACACTGTGTAACGAAGAACTGCTCGCGGTGAAATGGAGAGACAAGCGTGACGTTTACATGCTCTCCTCCATTCACGCAGACACGACAATACAAATTGAGCGAGCAACCCGTGTCATTGAAAAGCCCCTCTCAGTCCACGACTATAACCTCCACATGGGAGGGGTGGACTTCAATGACCAGATGTTGTCTCCGTATTTAGTTTCCCGCAGAACCAGACGCTGGTATAAGAAGGTGTCTGTATATTTAATTCAATTGGCTCTGTACAATAGTTTTGTTCTCTACAGTAAGGCTGGGAGAACTTGATCCTTCCTCAAATTTCAGGAAGAGATCATCGAGAACCTCCTGTACCCAGGAGGTTCAGTGGCCCCATCCACCAGTGTAGTTAGCCGTCTACACGAGCGACATTTCCCCAATGTCGTTCCTGGTACCTCAACCCAACCGTCACCCCGAAAAAGATGTTGTGTCTGTAGCAGGAGTGGAATAAGGCGTGACACCCGCTATTTCTGTCCTGACTGTCCTGACCACCCTGCCCTATGCTTTGGAGAGTGTTTCCGGAAGTACCACTCACAGGTACACTATTAGCATAGGGATCATCTCACCAGGATAGGCACACAGGGCTATTAGGGCCCATTCACTCACTGCTGCTGCAAACGTCTCCTTTCACATGGGACAAAGTGCATAACGCACTTCGCCACATCTTTGGGCGAATTGCGCTTTGCACATTGACCCATGGGGAAGGAGAGGTTTGTTCTATAAAGGTAAAAAAAAACAAAAAAAAAACAAAACACACCAGTAAGCAAACACGTTAATGTTCAGTTCAAAAAGTTAAAGTTACATGTTCTGTTGCAAAGTTAATAAAATTATTGCGTTGCGGCCTGGTTTTTTCTTTTTTTTTTTTTTTTGTCTTTTTATCTTCCAGGTGGACCAACCGATCGACCAGCTGCAGCACCGATGTGCATTCTGACAGAAGCATTGCGCTGCTGTCAGATTACACGCAAGTCGGTGTATGCGGCGCTGCAAGACGGGATTTTCTCCTCTGCAGTGACAGATACGTTTGCCGAGGCATACGAGCTGAGGAGGAGGCGGCGTTCCTATGCTTTGGCAAACACTTTGTATATATATAAAAAAATAAATAAAAATAATCCCCGCAATGATTTATTCATCCACATCGATTGATGCGAATGGAGAAATCTGGTTTGCCAGGGCATACGAGCTAAGTGGGTATGGATGTAGGGCGGAGCTCCTATGTCCTGGCAGACGCCTTTCCCCTCCATTTTTTTTTTTTTGGCAGAGATTTTTTCATCCACATTGATCAATGCGAATGAAGAAATCTGTGCCTTTCATTTTTATGTTTCAGCCCAGAGGCTGAACGGAAAAAAAAATCTCATTACCTGTATGCTCAATATAAGGAGAATAGCAGAAACTCCTAATGCTGGCCATACATGTAATGATTGCGGAGACCCTCAAATGCCAGGGCAGTACAAACACCCCAAAACTGACCCCATTTTGGAAAGAAGACACCCCAAGGTATTTGCTGAGGGGCATATTGAGTCCATGAAAGATTTAAATTTTTGTCCTAAGTTAGCGGAAAGTGAGACTTTGTGAGAAAAAACAAACAAAAAAAAAATTTCCGCTAACTTTTGCGAAAAAAAGAAAAAAAATTCTATGAACTTGCCAGGCCCCTCATTGGATACCTTGGGGTGTCTTCTTTCCAAAGTGGGGTCACATGTGGGGTATTTATACTGCCCTGGCTTTTTAGGGGCCCTAAAGCGTGAGAAGAAGTCTGGGATCCAAATGTCTAAAAATGCCCTCCTAAAAGGAATTTGGGCACCTTTGCGCATCTAGGCTGCAAAAAAGTGTGACACATCTGGTATCGCCGTACTCAGGAGAAGTTGGGGAACGTGTTTTGGGGTGTCATTTTACATATACCCATGCTGGGTGAGATAAATATCTTGGTCAAATGCCAACTTTGTATAAATAAAAAGGGAAAAGTTGTCTTTTGCCAAGATATTTCTCTCACCCAGCATGGGTATATGTAAAATGACACCCCAAAACACATTCCCCAACTTCTCCTGAGTACGGCGATACCAGATGTGTGACACTTTTTTGCTGCCAAGGTGGGCAAAGGGGCACATATTCCAAAGTGCACCTTTCGGATTTTGCAGGCCATTTTTTTACACATTTTGATTGCAAAGTACTTCTCACACATATGGGCCCCTAAATTGCCAGGGCAGTATAACTACCCCACAAGTGACCCCATTTTGGAAAGAAGACATCCCAAGGTATTCTGTGAGGGGCATGGTGAGTTCCTAGAATTTTTAATTTTTTGTCGCAAGTTAGTGGAATATGAGACTTTGTAAGAAAAAAATAAAAATAAAAAATCATCATCATTTTCCGCTAACTTGTGACAAAAAATAAAAAGTTCTATGAACTCACTATGCCCATCAGCGAATACCTTAGGGTGTCTACTTTCCGAAATGGGGTCATTTTTGGGGTTTTTCTACTGTTTGGGCATTGTAGAACCTCAGGAAACATGACAGGTGCTCAGAAAATCAGAGCTGTTTCAAAAAGCGGAAATTCACATTTTTGTACCATAGTTTGTAAACGCTATAACTTTTACCCAAACCATTTTTTTTTTTTGCCCAAACATTTATTTTTTTTATCAAAGACATGTAGAACAATAAATTTGGCGAAAAATTTATATATGGATGTCGTTTTTTTTGCTAAATTTTACAGCTGAAAGTGAAAAATGTCATTTTTTGGCAAAAAAATCGTTACATTTTCATTAATAACAAAAAAAGTAAAAATGTCAGCAGCAATAAAATACCACCAAATGAAAGCTCCATTAGTGAGAAGAAAAGGAGGTAAAATTCATTTGGGTGGTAAGTTGCATGACCGAGCGATAAACGATGAAAGTAGTGTAGTGCCGAAGTGTAAAAAGTGGCCTGGTCATTAAGGGTGTTTTAGCTAGCGGGGCTGAAGTGGTTAAGCTAGAAATACACCCATCATTTTCTGGGGATTTAAAAACAAACTTTTTTGCCCAAAAAAAAGCTGTATATTCCTGATCTGCAAGTATTAAATTCAAGTTTCATATATACCGCTTTCATATTCTGTTACCCAAAAAAACACTTTTTTTTTGTCACTCTACAACATCTGGATTAGTCCGTGTGCAATTTAAGATAGAAATACACCCATCATTTTCTGTGGTTTTAAAAACACATTTTTTTGTGAAAAAAACTGTATTTTTCTGATCTGCAAGTATTAAATTCAAGTTTAATATTCTGTTACCCCCCAAAAGAACACTTTTTGGCAATCTACAACATCTGGATTAGTCAGTGTGCAATTTAAGCTAGAAATACACCCATTATTTTCTGGGGATTTAAAAACACACTTTTTTTTGTCAAAAACAACTATATTTTCCTGATCTGCAAGTATTAAATTCAAGTTTAATATATACAGCTTTCATACTCTGTTACCAAAAAAAACACTTTTTGTTGTCAATCTACAACATCTGGATTAGTCAGTGTGCAATTTAAGCTAGAAATACACCCATCAATTTCTGGGGATTTAAAAACACACTTTTTTGACCAAAAACACTATTTTCAGGCCTTGCAGCATCAATAGGTCTGAAATTACAGGCTTGTATGCTGCTGTCAAATTCAGTTGTTAATCAAACACTCGTTTGGGCACAAAAAAATTAGTTGGCAGCCTTTGATGCAGATGGCTTTGTGAGATACATACTTAATACATTTGGGTTACATTCAGAGATCTTAAATACCACAAAATATTTAATTCAGGCCTACACTGTTTAAGGCCCTGTAAGATACACACTCTACATTCAGGGGTTTGATTCAGGCATTTGAAATAGAGACATTTGAAAAACAGCCATTTTGTGCAAAGAAATATTTCATTTAGGTCTGCACTGGTTCAGGCCATGTGAGATACACCCTCTACATACAGGGGTTTGATTCAGGCATTTGAAATACAGCCTTTTGAAATACAGCCATTACGGGCAAAGAAATATTTAATTTACGCCTAAACTGGTTCAGGCCCTGTGAGATACACCCTCTACATACAGGTGTTTGATTCAGGCATTTGAAATTCAGCCATTTGGGGAAAATAAATATTTAATTCAGGCCTACACTGGTTCAGACCGTGTGAGATACACTCTCTACATACAGGGGTTTGATTCAGGCATTTGAAATACAGCTATTTGAAATACTGCCATTTTGGGCAAAGATATCTTTAATTCAGGCCTACACTAATTCAGGCCGAGTGAGATACACCCTCTACATACAGGGGTTTGATTCAGGCATTTGAAATACAGCCATTTGAAATGCAGCATTTTTGGGCAAAGAAATATTTAATTCAGGCCTACACTGGTTCAGACCGTGTGAGATACACTCTCTACATACAGGGGTTTGATTCAGGCATTTGAAATACAGCTATTTGAAATACTGCCATTTTGGGCAAAGATATCTTTAATTCAGGCCTACACTAATTCAGGCCGAGTGAGATACACCCTCTACATACAGGGGTTTGATTCAGGCATTTGAAATACAGCCATTTGAAATGCAGCATTTTTGGGCAAAGAAATATTTAATTAAGGCCTACACTAATTCAGGCCGAGTGAGATACACCCTCTACATACAGGGGTTTGATTCAGGCATTTGAAATACAGCCATTTGAAATGCAGCATTTTTGGGCAAAGAAATATTTAATTAAGGCCTACACTTGTTCAGGCCGTGTGAGATACACCCTCTACATACAGGTGTTTGATTCAGGCATTTGAAATACAGCCATTTGAAATACAGCCATTTTGGGCAAAGATATATTTGATTCAGGTCTGCACTGGTTCAGACCGTGTGAGATACACCCTTTACATATTTAATTCAGGCCTACACTGTTTCAGACCGTGTTAGATACACCCTCTACATGCAGGGGTTTGATTCAGGCATTTGAAATACAGCCATTTGGAATACAGCCATTTTGAGCAAAGAAATATTTCATTTTGGCCTACACTGGTTCAGACCGTGTAAGATACACCCTCTACATACAGGGGTTTGATTGAGGCATTTGAAATACCGCCATTTGGTGCACCAATATTGAATTCAGGCCATCACTTGTTTAGGCCCTGTGAGATACACCCACTACATACAGGTGTTTGATTCAGGCATTTGAAATACAGCCATTTGAAAAAAAAAGAAAGAAATAATTAACCCCCTAAGGATTCAGCCCAATTTCACCTTAAAGGGAACCTGTCACCAGGATTTTGTGTATAGAGCTGAGGACATGGGTTGCTAGATGGCCGCTAGCACATCCACAATACCCAGTCCCCATAGCTCTGTGTGCTTTTATTGTGGAAAAAAACCGATTTGATACGTATTAACCTGAGATGAGTCCTGTACGTGAGATGAGTCAGGGACAGGACTCATCTCAGGTTAATTTGCATATGTATCAAATCGTTTTTTTACACAATAAAAGCACACAGAGCTATGGGGACTGGGTATTGTGGATGTGCTAGCGACCATCTAGCAACCCATGTCCTCAGCTCTATACACAAAATCCCGGTGACAGGTTCCCTTTAAGGACTTGGCCACACTTTAAAGTGCTGATAACTTTAAAACGCTTTGACTTATCTAGGCCATTCTGAGATTGTTTTTTCGTCACATATTGTGCTTCACAACACTGGTAAAATGGAGTAAAACAATTCATTTTTATTTATAGAAAAATACCAAATTTACCAAAAATATTCTCTACTTTCTCTACAAAATTTCTCTACTTCTATAATACATAGTAATACCTCCAAAAATAGTTATTACTTTACATTCTCCATATGTCTACTTCATGTTTGGATAATTTTTGGAATTATATTTTATTTTTTGGGGATCTTGCAAGGCTTAGAAGTTTAGAAGCAAATCTTGAAATTTTTCAGAAATTTTTCAGAAATTTTTCAGAAATTTTCAAAAATCCTATTTTTAGGGACCAATTCAGGTCTGAAGTTACTTTGCGAGGCTTACATAATAGAAACCACCCAAAAATGACCCAATTCTATAAACTACACCCCTCAAGGTATTCAAAACTGATTTTACTAACTTTGTAACCCTTTAGGTGTTCCACAAGAATTAATGGAAAATAGAGATCCAATTTCAAAATGTCACTTTTTTGGGCAGATTTTCCATTTTAATAATCTTTTTCCAGTTACAAAGGAAGGGTTAACAGCCAAACCAAACTCAATATTTATGGCCCTGATTCTGTAGTTTACAGAAACACCCCATATGTGGTCCTAAACCACTGTACGGGCACACAGCAGGGTGAAAAAGGAAATTTATGCCATACGGTTTTTGGAAGGCAGATTTTGCTGGACTGTTTTTTTTGACACCATGTCCCATTTAAAGCTCCCCTGATGCACCCCAGAGTAGAAACTCCATAAGAGTGACCCCATCTAAGAAACTACACCCCTCAAGGTATTCAAAACTGATTTTACAAATGTCGTTAACCCTTTAGGTGTTCCACAAGAATTAATGGAAAATAGAGATAAAATTTCAAAATTGCACTTTTTTGGCAGAATTTCAATTTTAATAATAATTTTCCAGTTACAAAGCAAGGGTTAACAGCCAAACAAAACTCAATATTTATGGCCCTAATTCTGTAGTTTACAGAAATACCCCATATGTGGTTGTAAACAGCTGTACTGGCACACAGCAGGGCGCAGAAGGAAAGGAATGCCATACGGTTTTTGAAAGGCAGATTTTGCTGGTCTGGTTTTTTTGACACCATGTCCCATTTGAAGCCCCCCTGATGCACCCCTAGAGTAGAAACTCCAAAAAAGTGGCCCCATTTTAGAAATTACGGGATGGGTTGGCAGTATTGTTGGTACTAGTTTAGGGTACATATGATTTTTGGTTGCTCTATATTACACTTTTTGTGAGGCAAGGTAAAAAGAAATAGCTGTTTTGGCACCGTTTTTATTTTTTGTTATTTAGAACGTTCATCTGACAGGTTAGATCATGTGATATTTTTATAGACCAGGTTGTCACGGAGGCGGCGATACCTAATATGTATACTTTTTTTTTATTTATGTCAGTTTTACACAATGATTTCATTTTTGAAGAAAAAAAAAATCATGTTTTTGTGTTTCCATAGTCAGAGAGCCATAATTTTTTCAGTTTTTGGGCGAGTACCCTGGGTAGGGTAAGATTTTTGCGGGATGAGATGACGGTTTTATTGGAACTATTTTTGGGTGCGTGTGACTTTTTAATCGCTTGCTATTGCACTTTTTGTGATGTAAGGTGACAAAAAATGTTTTATTTAGCACAGTTTTTATTTTAATTTTTTTATGGTGTTCATCTGAGGGGTTAGGTCATGTGATACTTTTATAGAGCTGGTCAATCTGGACCCGACGATACCTAATATGTATACTTTTTTATTATTTATGTAAGTTTTACACAATGATTTCATTTTTGAATAAAAAAAATCATGTTTTAGTGTTTCCATATTCTGAGAGCCATAGTTTTTTCAGTTTTTGGGCGATTATCTTAGGTAGGGTCTCATTTTTTGCGGGATGAGATGACAGGTTCTATTGGCACTATTTTTGAGTGCATATGACTTTTTGATCGCTTGCTATTACACTTTTTGTGATTTAAGGTGACAAAAAATGGTTTATTTAGCACAGTTTTTATTTTTTATTTTTTACGGTGTTCATCTGAGGGGTTAGGTCATGTGATATTTTTATAGAGTCGGTCAATACGAACGTGGCGATACCAAATATGTACACTTTATTTTATTTATGTAAGTTTTATACAATAACAGCTTTTTTAAAACAAAAAAAATATGTTTTAGAGTCTCCATATTCTGAGGCATATCTATATATATTTATAGAGCCGGTCGATACGGATGCGGCGATACCAAATATGTATACCCCCCACCTATTTTTTACCTTTTTTTTTACTTTATTTGTGGGAAATGGCGTATTTGTTTATTTTTACTTGAAACTTTTAATTTTTTTGCGGGGGGGGGGGGGGAACTTTATTTTTTCAACTTTTATTTCACTTTATTTTGTCCCACTTTGGGACTTGAACTTTGGGGGGTATATTCCTTTACAATGCATTCCAATACTTCTGTATTGGAATGCATTGGCTGTATAAGTAATACAGTGAGTATTAGGCCTCTTTCACACGGGCGTCAGTTTTTTTGCCCGGATAAGAGGCGGGTGCGTTGCGGGAAAATGCGCGATTTTCCCGCGCGAGTGCAAAACATTGTCATGCGTTGCACTCGCGTGAGAAAAATCGCGCATGTTTGGTACCCAAACCCGAACTTCTTCATAGAAGTTCGGGCTTGGGATTGATGTTCTGAAGATTGTATTATTTTCCCTTATGCACAGTAAAACAGCGCTAGAGGGGTTAAAAAAATAAAAATAAAATGTAACTCACCTTAGTCCACTTGATCAAGAAGCCCGGCATCTCCTTGTGTCTCCTCTGCGCTGAACAGGACCTGGGGTGAGCTGCTCCATTAAATACAGGTTAAGGACCTTCGATGACGTCACTCCGGTCATCACATGGTACGTCACATGATCTTTTACCATGGTGATTCACCATGGTAAAAGACCATGTGATGACCGGAGTGACGTCATCGAAGGTCCTTAACCGGTATTTAATGGAGCAGCTCACCCCAGGTCCTGTTCAGCGCAGAGGAGACACAAGGAGATGCCGGGCTTCGTGATCAAGTGGACTAAGGTGAGTTAAATTTTTTTTTAAATTTTTTAACCCCTCTAGCGCTGTTTTACTGTGCATTCTGTATTCAGAATGCTATTATTTTCCCTTATAACCATGTTATAAGGGAAAATAATACAATCTTCAGAACATCAATCCCAAGCCCGAACTTCTATGAAGAAGTTCGAGTTTGGGTACCAAACATGCGCGATTTTTCTCACGCGAGTGCAACGCATGACAATGTTTTGATCGGGCCTCCATCCCGATCGTCTCCTAGCAACCGTGCGTGCAAATCGCACGGCATCCATACTTGCTTGCGGATGCCATCCGATTTTCACACACCCCATTCACTTCTATGGGGCCTGCGTCACGTCAAAATCGGACAATATAGAGCATGCTGCGATTTCAACTGAACGCACAAGTGATGCGTTAAAAACAACGCTCATGTGCACAGCCCCATAGAAATTAATGGGTCAGGATTTAAACTCGCCCGTGTGGGCCTTAGGGTGGTTTCACACGGACGTTGCGGATCGGGCCGTATGCGTTCGGAGTGTGTTCAGTGAAACTCGCACTATTTTGCAAGCAAGTTCAGTCAGTTTTGTCTGCGATTGCGTTTAGTTGTTCAGTTTTTTCCGCGCGGGTGCAATGCGTTTTTCACGTGCGTGATAAAAAACGGAATGTTTACAAACAACATCTCTTAGCAACCATCAGTGAAAAGCGCATTGCACCCGCACTTGCTTGCGGATGCAAAGCGTTTTTCACGCAGCCCCATTCACTTCTATGGGGCCAGGGCTGCGTGAAAAACACAGAATATAGAACATGCTGCGATTTTCACACAACGCAGAACTGATGCGTGAAAAACAATGCTCATGTACACAGACCCATTGAAATGAATGGGTCAGGATTCAGTGCGGGTGCTATGCGTTCACGTCACGCATTGCACCCGCGCGGAAAACTCGCTCGTGTGAAAGGGACCTTACTCATACAGCTTCCAGGGCCTGTGAGATCCAGGGGGCTGGATCTCACAGGCCCTTCACTGGAAGGCAGCGCAATGCCTTCCTTAGACATTGCTCTGCCTTCCATGCCATCGCCGACGCAAACCGCAGGTAAAGCCGCAAACCGCAGGTCTGACAGCATGCCCGGCGTTGTGACAGGATGCCCGCTGAATAATTTCAGCGGACATCCTGTCCCAATTTACCCCACCGCGTAAATTTAATCTTAGGATGCACTACGTTCTTAAGGGGTTAATTTAGGCCTTCACTGGTTCAGACTGTGTAAGATACACCCTCTACATACAGGGGTTTGATTCAGGCATTAGAAATACAGCCAACTGAAATACAGCCATTTTGGGCAAAGAAATATTTAATTTATGCCTCCACTGGTTCAGGTCATGTGAGATACACCCTCTACAAACAGGGGTTTGATTCAGGAATTTGAAATACCGCCATTTGGTGCACCAATATTGAATTGAGGCCTACACTTTTTCAGGCTGTGTGAGATACACACCCTCTACATACAGGTGTTTGATTCAGGCATTTGAAATACAGCCATTTTAGGCAAAGAAAAATTTAATTCAGGCCTACACTGCTTCAGATTGTGTGAGATACAATCTCTGCATACAGGGGATTTATTCAGGCATTTGAAATACAGCCATTTGGTGCACCAATATTGAATTCAGGCCTACACTGGTTCAGGCCGTGTGAGATATACCCTCTACATACAGGGGTTTGATTCAGGCATTTGAAATACAGCCGTTTAAAATAGTCATTTTGGGCAAAGCAATCTTTAATTTAGGCTTACACTGGTTTAGACCGAATGAGATACACCCTCTACATACAGGGGTTTGATTCAGGCATATGAAATGCATCCATTTTGGGCAAATAAATATTTATTTCAGGCCAACAATGGTTCAGATTGTGTGAGATACACCCTCTACATACAGTGGTTTGATTCAGGCATTTGAAATACAGCTATTTGAAATACTGCCATTTTGGGCAAAGATATCTTTAATTCAGGCCTACACTAGTTCAGGCCGAGTGAGATACACCCTCTACATACAGCGGTTTGATTCAGGCATTTGAAATACAGCCATTTGGTGCACCAATATTGAATTCAGGCCTACACTGGTTCAGGCCGTGTGAGATATACCCTCTACATACAGGTGTTTGATTCAGGCATTTGAAATACAGCCATTTTTGGCAAATAAATATTTAATTCAGGCCTACACTGGTACAGTCTGTGTGAGATACACCCTCTACATACAGGGGATTTATTCAGGCATTTGAAATACAGCCATTTGCTGCACCAATATTGAATTCAGGCCTACACTGGTTCAGGCCGTGTGAGATAGACCCTCTACATACAGGTGTTTGATTCAGGCATTTACATACAGCCATTTAAAATACAGCCATTTTGGGCAAAGCAATCTTAAATTTAGGCATACACTGGTTTAGACCGTGTGAGATACACCCTCTACATACAGGTGTTTGATTCAGGCATTTGAAATACAGCCATTTTAGGCAAATAAATATTTTATTCAGGCCTACACTTGTACAGTCTGTGTGAGATACACCCTCTACATACAGGGAATAGATTCACGCATTTGAAATACAGCCTTGTTGGGCAAAGAAATATTTAATTTAGGCCTACACTGGTTCAGACCGTGTAAGATACACCCTCTACATACAAACCCTCTGATTTAGGCATTTGTAATACAAACCGGATTCCCAAAAAGTTGGGACAATTGTGAATAAATACTGAATGCAATGATGCGGAGGTGCCAACTTCTAATATTTTATTCAGAATAAAACATAAATCACGGAACAAAAGTTTAAACTGAGAAAATGTACCATTTTAAGGGAAAAATATGTTGAATCAGAATTTCATGGTGTCAACAAATCTCAAAAAAGTTGGGAAAAGGCCATTTTCACCACTGTGTGGCATCTCCCCTTCTTCTTACAACACTCAACAGACGTCTGGGGACCGAGGAGACCAGTTTCTCAAGTTTAGAAATAGGAATGCTCTCCCATTCTTGTCTAATACAGGCCTCTAACTGTTCAATCGTCTTGGGCCTTCTTTGTTGCACCTTCCTCCTTATGATGCGCCAAATGTTCTCTATAGGTGAAAGATCTGGACTGCAGACTGGCCATTTCAGTACCCAAATCCTTCTCCTACGCAGCAATGATGTTGCTATTGATGCAGAATGTGGTCTGACATTATCTTCTTGAAAAATGCAGGGTCTTCCCTGAAAGAGATGATGTCTGGATGGGAGCATATGTTGTTCTAGAACCTGAATATATTTTTCTGCATTGATTTTGCCTTTCCAGACATGCAAGCTGCCCATGCCACACGCACTCATGCAACCCCATACCATCAGAGATGCAGGCTTCTGAACTGAGCGTTGATAACAACTTGGTTTGTCCTTGTCCTCTTTGGTCCGGATGACATGGCGTCCCAGATTTCCAAAAAGAACTTTGAATTGTGACTCGTCTGACCACAGAACAGTCTTCTATTTTGCCACACTCCATTTTAAATGATCGCCTGAGCTTGTGGATCTTGCTTAGAAATGGCTTCTTCTTTGCACTGTAGAATTTCAGCTGGCAACGGCGGATGGCACGGTGGATTGTGTTCACTGACAATGTTTTCTGGAAATATTCCTGAGCCCATTCTGTGATTTCCTTTACAGTAGCATTCCTGTTTGTCGTGCAGTGTCGGTTAAGGGCCCGGAGATCACGGGCATCTAGTATGGTTTTACAGCCTTGACCCTTACGCACAGAGATTGTTCCAGATTCTCTGAATCTTCGGATGATGTTATGCACAGTTGATGATGATAGATACAAAGTCTTTGCAATTTTCCCTGGGTAACACCTTTCTGATATTGCTCCACTATCTGTCACGGCCATGCCTATGACCGTGACTCCTGCACCGCATGCGGTTGTCAGCGGTTTTGGTTTCGTTGTCAATCACAGGTGAGGGCCTTGGTTTTTGCCTCACCTGTGGTTGCCGCTGGCAACAGTTTTTATGTGGCAGCATTGCAGCCTGAGTTGTTTCGTGGCTGCTTGCTGTGTGGTGCGTGCGGTTGCATCTGGCAACTTGTATGTTTGGTGTGCACTTCCCATGTCTGGTGTGCACGGGGTTTATTTGCCTGTATTCCCCTTTAAGTTGCTGTCTTCCCTTCCCTGGTGGTGGAAGGGTTAATTCCCTTCCCAGTGTGTGTGTGTGTGTGTGTGTCTCACTGGGTGTGTCCGACTGTGGGGTGTGGCTTCTTGGCCTATAAAGTCTCACTGTTTTCTCAAGTCTGGAGGTTGCTTCAGCCATGCTTTTCTGGAGCAGCCTCCTGTGTTTTCCACCTGCCAGTGAGAGCCATCCCTGTGGTCATAACCATTATGTCACATTTTAGTTTATGTCCAGTTATGTGTGATGTCTATTTGATGTTTCCTTGTGATTTTGTGCAGCTATAGATCTGGGTCCCTGTGCGCGGATGCGTTGTGAACTCCACCCTGCCAGCACAGGGATCCAGTCAGCAAGGCTGTGGCAGGTAGGTGGAACTCCTTGTTCACCTGCCATATCCATAGAGCTGTTTATGTTCCCCCCTTTTCCAGCAGCTTGGCCATTGAGACTTCTGCTCCTCCGTGCCTAGGAGGAGTAGGTTGTCTTACCCTGACTCCTAGCTAGGGACCGGACGGAGGGTAAGTCAGGGCTCCTAGGTTCCTGCCCATGGGTCCTCCTACCTTTAAGGTCGGCCCATGCAGATAGGAGTTAGGCTCAGGTTAGGGAAACTGTAGGAGGTGACCTGCTCCCTAATCCTGTTGTCCTGGCCGAGCAGCCATAACATCATCTGGCATCACACGGCTGAGGATTTTCCCTCATCCTCAGCCGTGACACTATCTTTCTGCGCAACATTGTGGGAATTGGTGATCCTCTACCCATCTTGGCTTCTGAGAGACACTGCCATTCTGAGAAGCTCTTTTTATACCCAATCATGTTGCCAATTGACCTAATTAGTGTTAATTGGTCTTCCAGCTCTTCATTATGCTTAAATTTACTTTTTCCAGTGTCTTATTGCTACTTGTAAATCACAGAAAAAATGCACCACACGGATATGCCACTGACTATACTGGCTAGTCATAAATGCAGATATTAAAAGCTGAGACTTTTGCCAATATATTCCTGTCAGGAAGATATCGGAGCCCCAAGCACCACGTCACGGTTCTCAGCATGGCAAGGGGTCCTACCACTACGCTACCTATGGTGTGAACAAGGTCTGAGGGTGATGTAATCCAGCTCACAGCCAGGCTTCCACACAACCGCCTAGCAGGACAACTAGTACAATGTGAACAAAGCCAGACTGTAAGCCACACCCATATCAGACCATGTAATGGAGGCTACCAGGTGCAAAGAGTGTTTGAATGCCAGGTGAAGGCACATACACTACATATAAAACAAGACAAAAACACAGAAATATAGTGGCAAATCTGGGGGAGCTGCTCAACCCCTAACACTGTAGCGTGTTTTTCATTGGGGGAGCAGCCCCACCGCATGTGGACCGCAGCAAACGACTATCCCCAGCAAAAAATATTTTGCATACGGTGGAGGATGTCGGCGCGGTCCACATGCACCACAAAGGCATCCTACACAAAACGGAGCATTGTGCGGATGAAAATATAATCATAAATCACAGAAAAAATGCACCACACGGATATGCCACTGACTATACTGGCTAGTCATAAATGCAGATATTAAAAGCTGAGACTTTTGCCAATATATTCCTGTCAGGAAGATATCGGAGCCCCAAGCACCACTTGTCCCAACTTTTTTGGGATTTGTTGACACAGTGAAATTTTGAATCAACGTATTTTTCCTTTTACTCGGATTAAACGTTTGATCTGTCATCTACGTTCTATTACAAATAAAATATTGACATTTGCCATCTCCACATCATTGCATTTCGTTTTTATTCACTATTTGTATAGTGTCCCAACTTTTTGGGAATCCGGTTTGTACAGCCATTTTGGGCAAAGTAATATTTAATTCAGGCCTACACAGGTGAGACCGTGTAAAATACACCCTCTACATGCAGGGGTTTGATTCAGGCATTTGAAATACAGCTAATTGAAATACAGCCATTTTGGGCAAAGAAATAGAAATCTTTAATTCAGGCCTACACTGGTACAGGCCATATGAGATACACCCTCTACATACAGATGTTTGATTCAGGCATTTGAAATACAGCCATTTTGGGCAAAGAAATAGTTAATTCAGGCCTACACTGGTTCAGACCGTGTGAAATACACCTTTTACATACAGGGGTTTAATTCAGGCATTTTAAATTCCGCCATTTGATTCACCAATATTGAATTCAGGCCTACACTTGTTCAGGCTGTGTGAGATACACCCTCTACATACAGGGGTTTGATTCAGCCATTTGAAATACAGCTAATTGAAATACAGCCATTTTGGGCAAAGAAATATTTAATTCAGTCAAAAAAAGATTGGAACACTCATACATGTGGAGCCCCACGGAATTTGAGCAATTTATTATAGCTGTACTTGGTTAAAATATAATAAAATACAATAAAATACCTTTGAATAAAATATATAAAAAATTATTAAACAGTGTATACAGTTGTTGCTATATTGTTCTGATTTGCTTATTGCTGATACTGGTGATATCCGAAATAAGTATATTTACCCTGATTATGGCTTGGTAACACGTATACTGTGGCTGTGTCTCATGAACCTGTTAATTATAATCACTGGTGACTATCTGCTGATTTCAACAAAAAACACCAACATACATATGTGACACTTCTTATCTGCATAGTCCATACACTTCCCAAATGGTCTGTAATCATTTCCTCATGAGAATCCTCTCATGGGCTTTCATTTAAATTTTTCAAAAGTTTCCAAAATAATCTTCGAAATTGACCAAAAGAGAGTTTTTTTTTGAGAAATTTTTCTACACAGACTTTGGTTTATCTTAGCATTCGAAAAAACGGCATCACAGAGTCAATGTAAAAGATCGCATGTGAAGATTTTCTATAGACAGAAACCGTGCTGGTATTTTTTGCAAAATATGCGTTAGAGTTATAATCGATACCAATAACCCACAACTGTGGGCTTACCTTTCCTTTTTATTCAGCTGTTTTTTTCGAGTAGTTGGTTCCAATTGCAGGCCGGCGTCCCGGTCTTTACTGTGTCGGTTTTTCAACACTCTATATTTCGCAGGGGATGTGTTCCCAGTAATCGCTTTCAGCTGATTAAAGGTAGGTGTGTGCAAAGGCTTCTTTCTTGAATCCTCGATATCCTTTGTTGTTAACAGTGCACTGTTTGATCGGGTTCAAGTCTTTCAGGGGTGAAACTTACGCCAGACGCGTTTCGGGGATAACTCTCCCCTTCCTCAGTGGCATCACCCCCTACAAGTAGATGGTGGGTTTTTATATCTTCATTAATCTTGCGGGAAAAAAAGGTGGTATCATGGGAAAACAGTACCATGGAAAAGAAGGAATGCGGATTCCGTTAATGTGAATCCTTCACATATATAGTTGTTTTCTCAATATTAATGATGTTTCTTCTTCCTCTGACTGTCTATAGTTGTTTCAAGATTCATAGACAATACAGTTATGTAAATTTTCATTTATGCGATTTTCTTGCGTTTTTTCTTATGATGCGTTTTTTTCTCTATTGATGCGTTTTTTTGATATTTGTTGCATTTATTCATACTAAATCAACTGTATGTCATATCTTTTTAAAAAGTCATTGCTAAGGCCTCTTTCACACTTGCGTTGTCCGGATCCAGCGTGTACTCCACTTGCCGGAATTACACGCCGGATCCGGAAAAACGCGTGTACTGAAAGCATTTGAAGACGGATCCGTCTTCAAAATGCTTTCAGTGTTACTATGGCAGCCAGGACGCTATTAAAGTCCTGGCTGCCATAGTAGGAGCGGGGGAGCAGTATACTTACAGTCTGTGCGGCTCCCGGGGCGCTCCAGAGTGACGTCAGAGTGCCCCATGCGCATCGATGACATGCCATGCGATCACGTGATCCATGCGCGCGGGGCGCCCTGACGTCACTCTGGAGCCGCACGGATGGTAAGTATACTGCTCCCCCGCTCCCCGCTACACTTTACCATGGCTGCGAGGACTTTAGTGTGTCGGCAGCCATGGTAACCATTGAGAAAAAGCTAAACGTCGCATCCGGCAATGCGCCGAAATGACGTTTAGCTTAAGGCCGGATCCGGATCAATGCCTTTCAATGGGCATTCATTCCGGATCCGGCCTTGCAGCAAGTCTTCAGGGTTTTTGGCCGGAGCAAAAAGCGCAGCATACTGTGGTATTTTCTCTGGCCCAAAAACGTTCCGTTCCGAAACTGAAGACATCCTGATGCATCCTGAACGGATTTCACTCCATTCAGAATGCATTAGGATAAAATTGATCAGGATTCTTCTGGCATAGAGCCCCGACGATGGAACTCTATGCCGGAAGAAAAGAACGCAAGTGAGAAAGAGCCCTAAATCCAATTATAAAACAATTTCCAGTTTCTCCTTCAAAATCATTAACTTCAAGGTTGGATCGAGTGGTGGTACATTAGATACTTTCAGGGAAGGATCAGGGGACGTCAAGGCCAACTACTAGTGGACAGACATCAGAAGAAAATGATGACCATAGTAAATATGGCATACCAACCCAAAACAGATTTGAAATCTTAGCGCACAATTCTTTTTTAGATCAAACCCCGCCTCACCACCCGCCAAGAATTCGACACAGACACTCACAATCACCAGATCACGAAAAACAGACACCAATACCTTACAGACCACCTACAACTTGAGGCACAGAACTCCACCACTAGAACAGAGGAAACCGATGTATCAAAGTTCATATCAGGAGAAACAAGACTCACGCTCACACAATGTCCAGGACAATTATCAAATGGACAGTCAGAGACATTATCACAGGGAATATCCCACAAAACCGGTAAAACACGAAGAGGGAAGAAAAAAACCAGAACACAAGAGACACTATTAAACACAGATCAAAATAATATAGTAAATCTTAGTCAGATAACCCTCACACCTGCACAAATTTCCCTATTAAATAAGGGATTAAAGTTTGCCCCCACCAAAAAGCTAAACAAATTTGATATCTATATAGGTATTCAAAAATGTATTCATAAATTGTGCCTAAAGAAGTATTTTTTGAAAAATCCTGTTAGCACGAACACAGAGAAGGAAGATTCCTGCACACATACTCACTTGAAAAATAAATCAAAGAAATTTCCGAGGATGGAAATCAGTTCAGAAACATCCGTCTTTTAAAAAAATATAGAAATAGGTCTAAATAAGATCAAACCAAAAAGATTTAACAGAAATAATCTAACCAGAGCTGAGATTAAGGCCATAAGAGAATTACAGGAAGAACAGAATATTGTAATCCGTCCGGCCGACAAGGGGGGCGCCATTGTCATCTGGGGAAAATATCAATATAGTAGGGAGTGTCTGTCACAGCTGTCTGACCAATCTACATATAAGAAAATAAAAAAAGATCCGACAAGTGAATTTAAGTTGGTTTTAGCAAATTATTGTGATAAAGGTCTTCAGCAAAACATTTTGACTGAACAAGAATATAACTATATCACAGGAACATCAGGCAGACTGCCGATCTTCTATTGCCTGCCGAAGATCCATAAGGATATAGTAAACCCTCCGGGATGCCCGATCATATCGGGCATAGGTTCTCTAACATTGAACCTATCACAATATATTGATATCCTGCTGGAACTATTGGTAAAAATCACCAAGTCCTATATAAAGGACACAACCCAAATCATTGGGGTATTAGAGGGACTGGACGTCCAACCAGAGTAGATCATCAACACACTGGACGTTCAGTCCCTCTATACAATAATAGACCATACTAGGTTCGCCCCCAGCTACGCCAATCTATTTTTGGCCCATAGATCCCAAGCTTGGGGGCGACCTGGTCCTATAGTGGCGCTACATCGACAATGTTATTTTCATTTGGAGAGATGGTGAGAATGGATTGCAACAATTTATGCAGGATCTCAATGAGTCTGCAGTTTAGAGAGAATAATTATCCTGTAAAAATACTTGAGGAAGCACTGGGAAAAGTGAGACAGCTGGACAGAAAATCCTTTTTTGAAACTAAACCCCCACAGGACTTTGACAAAAAATCTGAGTTTAGAATAATCTTGCCCTATAATGCACAATCAAGACAAATATCACAGTTCATTAAACGGCACTGGCACCATGTGTTATATGATAAAATAATTGGTCCTATATTACCGGCCCAACCACTCATTACTTATACCAGGGCTCCAAATCTGGGTATACAAATAGCCCCCTCAATAAAAGACAAAAAGAAGAAAAAAAACAATATATCAGGTTGGCTGAACCCCAATGGTTTCTTTAGATGCAGAACGTGCATAGGATATAGGAAAACAAAATTTCCTAAAAAAAACAACAGAAATTTCCTCAACCCAGAACATTTTTTCGATGACTGTAAAACAATCTCTGACATGTAACTCCTCCAGTGTGGTCTATCTAATCCAGTGCCCTTGTCCCAAACAATATATTGGCCGAACTAAAAGACAGCTTAAAGTTAGAATATCAGAACATTTCAACAACATTACAAAAGGATGTGAAAACAATCCTCTATCTAAACACTTCAAGGAGATGCACAACAAAAGCTGTACAGGCCTGTCATTTATGGCGCTGGAGAAGATAGACACACACTGGAGGGGGGGAAACCATATAGAAAAAATGTTGAGAGCCGAATCTAGGCGTATCTATGATTTTGGGAGCATGATGCCAATGGGGCTAAACTCAGAGCTGGAGATTTTTGGATTTTTATAGATATAGGGCCGTCCGCCCATGAGTCCACGGGGAATCACATGTCAGGCTGTTTATCAGCACTGTGATCCCCCATGGACCATGGGTGTACATCCCCTGATCCTTCCCTGAAAGTATCTAATGTACCACCACTCGATCCAACCTTGAAGTTAATGATTTTGAAAGAGAAACTAGAAATTGTTTTATAATTGGATTTAGCAATGACTTTTTAAAAAGATATGACATACAGTTGATTTAGTATGAATAAATGCAACAAATATCAAAAAAACGCATCAATAGAGAAAAAAACGCATCATAAGAAAAAACGCAAGAAAATCGCATAAATGAAAATTTACATAACTGTATTGTCTATGAATCTTGAAACAACTATAGACAGTCAGAGGAAGATAAAACATCATTAATATTGAGAAAACAACCATATATGTGAAGGATTCATATAAAAGGAATCCGCATTCCTTCTTTTCCATGGTAATGTTTTCCCATGATACCACCTTTTTTTCCCATGATTCTTTTTCCTACAAGATGGAGGATATAAAAACCCACCATCTACTTGTAGGGGGTGATGCCACTGAGGAAGGGGAGAGTTATCCCCGAAACGCGTCTGGCGTAAGTTTCACCCCTGAAAGACTTGAACCCGATCAAACAGTGCACTGTTAACAACAAAGGATATCGAGGATTCAAGAAAGAAGCCTTTGCACACACCTACCTTTAATCAGCTGAAAGCGATTACTGGGAACACATCCCCTGCGAAATATAGAGTGTTGAAAAACCGACACAGTAAAGACCGGGACGCCGGCCTGCAATTGGAACCAACTACTCGAAAAAAACAGCTGAATAAAAAGGAAAGGTAAGCCCACAGTTGTGGGTTATTGGTATCGATTATAACTCTAACGCATATTTTGCGAAAAATACCAGCATGGTTTCTGTCTATAGAAAATCTTAACATGCGATCCTTTACATTGACTCTGTGATGCCGTTTTTTCGAATGCTAAGATAAACCGAAGTCTGTGTAGAAAAATTTCTCGAAAAAAACTCTCAATTTTGGTCAATTTCGAAGATTATTTCGGAAACTTTCGAAAAATTTAAATGAAAGCCCATGAGAGGATTCTCATGAGGAATTGATTACAGACCATTTGGGAAGTGTATGGACTATGCAGATAAGAAGTGTCACATATGCATGTTGGTGTTTTTTGTTGAAATCAGCAAATCAGAACAATATAGCAACAACTGTATACACTGTTTAATTCTTTTTTATATATTTTATTCAAAGGTATTTTATTATATTTTAACCAAGTACAGCTATAATAAATTGTTCAAATTCCATGGGCCTCCGCATGTATGAGTTTGCCAATCTTTTTTTGACAATTATTCAATTTGAAGGGTGAATTCATCAGATTGTGCACCTCCTGTGATTGTGGGGTTGGTGAGCTATTTCCAAGACATCTATTTAGTAAATATTTAATTCAGACCTACACTGCTTCAGACTGTGTGAGATACAACCTCTACATACAGGATTTTGATTCAAGCATTTGAAATACAGCCATTTTGTGCAAATAAATATTTAATTCAGGCCTAAACTGGTTCAGGCAGTGTGAGATACATCTTCTACATACAGGGGTTTGATTCAGGCATTTGAAATACTGCCATTTGATGCACCAATATTGAATTCAGGCTTACACTTGTTCAGGCCGTGTGAGATACACCCTCTACAAAAAGGTGTTTGATTCAAGCATTTGAAATACAGACATTTGTAATACAGACATTTTGGGCAAATAATTATTTAATTGAGGCCCACAATGGTTCAGACCGTGTGAGATACACCCTGTACATACAGGGGTTTGATTCAGGCATTTGAAATACAGCCATTTTGTGCATAGAAATCTTTAATTCAGGCCTACACTGGTTCATACCGTATAAGATACACCCTCTACATACAGGGGTTTGATTCAGGCATTTGAAATACAGCCATTTGAAATACAGAGATTTGAAATACACCCATTTTGGGCAAAGAAATATTTAATTCAAGCCTACACTGGTTCAGAACGCGTGAGATACACACTTTACATACAGGGGTTTGATTCAGGCATTTGAAGTACAGCCCTTTGCTGCACCTATATTGAATTCAGGCCTACACTTGTTTAGGCCGTGTAAGATACACCCTCTACATACAGGTGTTTGATTTAGGCATTTGAAATACAGACATTTAAAATGCAGCCATTTTGGGCAAATACATTTTTAATTCAGGCCTACACTGGTTCAGACCGTGTGAGATACACCGTCTGCATACAGGGGTTTGATTCAGGCATTTGAAATGCAGCCATTTTTTGCAAATAAATCTTTAATTCAGGCCTACACTGGTTCAGGCCGTGTAAGATACACCCTGTACATACAGGGTTTTGATTTAGGCATTTGAAATGCCGCCATTTGGTGCACCAATATTGAATTCAGGCCTATACTTGTTTAGGCCCTGTGAGATACACTCTCTACATACAAGTGTTTTATTCAGGCATTTGAAATACAGCCATTTGAAATACAGTCATTTTGGGCAAAGAAATATTTAATTCAGGCCTACACTGGTTCAGACCGTGTTAGATACACCCTTTACATGCAGGGGTTTGATTCAGGCATTTGAAATACAGCCATTTGGAATACAGCCGTTTTGGGCAAAGAAATATTTTATTTAGGCCTACACTGCTTCAGACCGTGTGAGATACACCCTCTACATACAGGGGATTTATTCAGGCATTTAAAATACAGCCATTTGGTGCACCATTATTGAATTCAGGCCAACCCTGGTTTAGGCCATGTGAGATACACCCTCTACATACAGGTGTTTGATTCAGGCATTTGAAATACAGCCATTTCAAATTCAGCCATTTTGGGCAAATAAATAATTAATTCAAGCCTACACTGGTTCAGTGTAAAGAAATGTATGGCTTGGTGAATGGTGTCTGAACCAAGGGTTTGGCTTTGTGTCTCATGTTAGCTCTTGTTGGAATGGAAAAGAACTGTACAAGAAAGATGGTTTGCATCTTTCTCTCAAGGGAACGAATGTCCTCAGTGAACAGTTCCAAGTATTTGCTAAGAAGCATTTAAACTAGGAAAGGGGGCAAAAGAGTGATAATCCAGCAGTCCAACTGCCCCCCCGGAACAATGCCAGAAGAGACCAGTAGCACAAAGGTTAAGACATGACAAGCTCAGAGTCTTGTCTACAAATGCTCGCAGTCTAGGGAATAAGATCAATGAACTTGAGGCTATAATGGCATCTGAGAATATAGATGTAGTGGCTGTTACTGAGACGTGGTTCAAGGGGAGTAATGACTGGGATATATCAATACCAGGGTTCTCTCTATACAGGAAAGACAGAGAAGGCAAGAAGGGGGGAGGGGTGGCCCTGTATGTGAAAGATGGCATCAAATCTAATTTGATACAAGTTAGCGAGAACAATTTAGAGTCAGTTTGGGGTACCTTGCAACTTGAT